>NW_008239547.1:6796997-6870105 GCF_000691975.1 Corvus brachyrhynchos | reverse complement strand
TTCAGTCTAGCAGTGATGATGAGGCATTTAAAGCAGAAGTCTTAATTTTGAGTCACTGGTCATTGTACACACACACCTTTTAGGTGGTTAATATTGAGTTTCACAGTATAGATAACATGTTGCAAACTTCTCTGTAGCTATCCAGATCTTCAGAGAGAGAACCTATCTAGCTAGCATTGACATTTAGAATATGTTAATTGTTTTACTTCTCCCTTATTTTTGACAGCTACAGTTTAAGAACAAACTTTGATATAGCCCATTACATGCCTGAGGATATTTTTAAAAAGCAGTTTGGGGAAAGAGGAAGAGAATGAATACATGAAAATAAAGCCTGATCTAAATTAGTAATTTACGTGTTCCCAGATGTTTCCTCCTTGAGATCTTGCATAGGGCAACTGTATCAGATCACCTGTAGTTTAAGGTTTTCAGTTTGTCACGTAATCTCTCCTCCTTTTTCATAAACTGATCTCATCCTTTCCAGAATAATGTTTTTTTCACTTCACATCATCTGTACAAACAAATAAGTATTCCCTCCTCCACAAACACCAGCACATGCTCACGCATGCTTCTCTCTTTGGTCTGTATAAGGTAGCTTGGCACCAAAAAAAATGTGATTAAGTTTTAACAAGTGTCAAAGCCAAGTGGTTCACAGATGCTTACCTGGAGATCAGAATGAAGTTTAGGTGCTTTCTGAAATTCAAATTAGCAAGCATCATTCTTCCTGCCTTCTACCACACTTCAGGGAATGTTTGATCTGCAGAGAGAGAATGAGACACAGAAAATGATCAAGTGAGAAACCTCCAGGATCCAAGGGCTCAGACTTCCCACTCCCCAGCATTACCACTGTCTCTGGGAGCATGTGAATAATCATGTTACTCTTGCTTACATGGTCCTATTGCAGGGCACTAATGTTGTGTACTGTAGAACAGAATTAATCATAAATATTTAGGTCAAGGATTTCAGCATAGAACAATAGTACCATTAACAATTCAGAATGCTGCCACTGAAAGTTATTTTTGACACCATCAGCTGGAAGTGAGCAGACATGCCTTTATTAAGTTGTAATCTATCATTTGTACTACAATATCAATGCAAAAAAAAATAACCTCTAAGAGCATTGATCAGAAAATTAATAATCTTTTTTTGTTTGCTAAAGCACAAATTTTATAAAGGCTCTTGAGATCTCATGTTACTGCCATGTTGCCCAGAAATGAAAGACATTGCAAAGGAAGGAAGGACATCTAATATCTCATGACCTCCATGGGTTCTCTAATGTTAAAAATGCTAAATTTAGGTAGTTTCTGTATCAGGAAAAAAAAATAAATAGATTAGAATATGGAAAGTGTATTTTATACATCAACTTCAATACGAATTTTACACTATACATAATGGTCTGAACTAATGTGTCTATGCTTACCTATATCTACCCTTCACAAGTCTCTAATACACTATTACACAAGTGCTTGGAAAAATATGTCAACAACCGTAAACAGTAAAAGAGTTGCAATAGCAAATTGCAGTATGTGTGCAATAGATCTCCTTTCATTTTTAACTGAAAACTATTAAGTCCAGTGAACTGTATGACCTGCATCCTTTGCCCACCTGAGTATCCCATTAAGCTGCAGCTGGCATATTGCAAAGGGAAAGAAAGAAAAAATGAAAAATAAACCAAGTATCAGGAAAATAGGAACTGTACAAGAAGCAGGTTTTTTCCTCTTGCTTGTGCTCAGTCAGTCCTGTACCATCAGTCTTCTACCTTCACAGCTTCTATGTTTGTATGCCCAAATATGAACAGTCCATCATCCAATCTTACACTGAGCCAGGGGCTGGGTTTTAACCAGTTTTAACTGCATAGACTGACCTTTGGTCCATTCACACACATTTTAAATACTGACTTCCTTCTCCTGTCACAGGACAGAAAAAAATGGCATCTAGTTTATATAGGATCTTCCAATTTTATACTGGCTTGCTGAATTTGGGATTAATCCTTTCTTGAATATTGATGCAATTTTGGATATTGATATAAGCAATGTAAAAAGTAAATGGGACAGGGGAAGAAAACGCACCATGAAGTCTTTATCTCTTCTGTGTGTTTTTCCTGTAGTTCTGCAGCTTTGTTTTCAATCCCTCATGAAATTGCTCAAGGACCTGTTACACCAAGTCCTCACAAAGGAGGCAGTGGTGTGGTCACACAACAGATACATGGCACACAGCAGAGGAACCTTTTCCCAGTGACTCTTCCTGGTTGAAAGATGGACTAAATGTAGCCCTGTCAAACCATGCTGCATCTCATTCCCAAGTGGCCTGTTTTCCTACTCACAGAGTAAGGACAAAGGGGAATTAATACATTTGAAACCACGTATGCCTCTTATTGATAATAAGAGCTCATATATATGTAAAAAAGAGGTACAATTGTTAAGTCTTATTAACAAAGAATCAGTCTACTGTGACCGGCTAATCAGTTTTATATATACCCATCCTTGGAAGTGTTCAAAGCCAGGTTGGATGGAGCTCTGAGCAGCCTGGTCTAGTGGAAGGTGCCCCTGCCCATGGCAGGAGGATTGGAACTGGATGATCTCTAAGGTCCCTTCCAACACAAGCCATTCTATGATTATGTGATTCTATGATTACAGGGTGTGCTGTGTACCCTAAAATCTTTGGAATGACCCTCTAACTTGTCTTTGAGTGCTGCTAATTTTAATGTGGCTATTTTTGGTAGACAGCAGTAAGATCTGAGTGCTTTCTGAAAAATACAACAGGATTTAGAGTAATGAAGGGTCCAGATCAGAAGACATTGTTTTTTACTTTATTTTTGTTTTTTTTCTTTGGCATAATCGACAATCTATTCTTTTAGACTGATGCAATCCATTCAGAAAAGGTATCATAGCAGTAAGCTTGAACTGCAGTGCAAAAAAGCAACAGTCACTGTTTCTGCCTTGTACTAAAGACTTTTTCCAAATATACATATATACATATATACATACATACCTACATACATAAATGCCTTTATTTATAGCTCTGTTGAACTACAGAAGTGAAGAAAGAGAAAAGCACTGAATAATTCATCAAATTTTCTTTCTTTATCATGCAGGTCCAATTTTTCCACATAAACATATTTAAAAAAACTGAATTCTAAAAAATTGTTAATATTAAAGATGTAACTACAGGATTTCACACAAAAACAGTCTTGCTAGTCAGCATTGGTAGTTTCTGTGACTTCAAGCTAGAGACAGGCTTGCAGATCTGAGGCAGCCATCCCTGTCTCTGTGCCTTTAGTCCACAGTCCAAGGACTAGAGGTCTCATCCTAAGCAGAGATCTAAAACCATCTGAATACACTACAAAAGTATCTATTTCTCTCACCAGAAATAAGGAGAGCCTGAATAACTATCTCAGGTATGGATATGTACCCCACAGATGTTTAAAGTCATGATAGACTAAAAATCTGCTGTGGCCAGTCTCTGATAAACCAACGTACACAATTTGAATTATGGCTACAGAAAAAGTGTCAGACAAATGCATAAAAATATTCAAGACTGTTCTAAATATCCTGTTACCTTCAAGTCACTGCAGGCAATTCCAGTTAAAATGTGTTCTCTGGGAGTACTGAACCAGACCCATTGCAAATTTTATATATCAATGAAACACTCTTATGACGGAAGAGCTTTGAATTGACTGCAGCGAAATTGAGCCTTATGCAGAGAAAATCCTTGCTATAGCGTTTACTAATTTAGCTTGCAAGGCTGTGTTTAAAGAGATATTAAGAATTAACTAGCATGTTCTCTATTTGTGGACTATGTGTGTAATTCCCCAATCTGAAAGAGGAGTATATATATCTAAAAATAAAGCTCCATACACAGCTTCCCAGTAGACAAATGCTTACTCACTTAAAATGTATGTTTACTTAAAATTTTGTTCCCTGGGATGGCCTAATGAAATATACATTTCATTTTAGCAGGGATTCCCAAAGGAGTCAGCTGCCAGACTGTCTTTTTCTAGCTCCTTCCGTGCGAACTATGTAAAGCAGGACACTAAATCTGCAATAGCAGGCAACACTCAGGAATTAGTGTTTCAGCTCTGTTTATGCTGGCAGTGCCTGAGGAGTACCTGGATCTAAACAATTCTGTTAGCACATTGATAATTCATTCCTAGCAATTTGTTACCTGACATTAATTTCCTACAAAACCATAGTATCTAAACATGCTCCACGTAAAATCACTTTTAGGAAAGTCAGAGGCTAGGAGGAAATGACTGAGTGAAATTTCCCTATTTATGAATGCTTGCAGTATTTTGGCATCCCAAATTCCTGCAAAACCCTCACAGATTAATTTTAGCTGCTTTTGTCTTAGGCAATGGAGATATTCATTCTTCCAGGTAAAAATCAACCTTAAATTCTGTCCCACATTCTGAAACCATGAAGACAGATTAAGAAAACAGACTTAAGAAAGTTAAAAAGTATTGCATAAAGTTTATAACTACCAGTGACTTAATACCATACATCAAATATAGTCATACAGACCATCTCCATTGTTAGATAGAGTCAAATATCTATATGCCACATGAAAGGACATGTGTATGAAGAAACATTTATGGTATAAGTTTTTCATGTTCTGAATGAGTATAATATTTTCTTTATATGTTATATAAAATATTGTTTTGTAATTATATATTATTTATATTGTATATTTATTTTTATTTCTATTATTATAAATCCTTCAAAATCAATGTCACAAAAAATCAAAACAATAAAAGTACATTACAAGCCTTTGGTTGAAATAAAGGACAAGGAAATAGTAGTATACTTTTTGTATAAGAGTCCTAAAGACCTTTATATCAGGAGTCATTTAAAACTAAATGACTCCTGATCCAGGCACCACTGGCTACAAGTAATACCAGCCAGGAAAATTAATCTCTATGAAATGATAGTGAAAAAACATTTTTAAATGTACTCTTTTCCATCAAAGCCTTTCACATGGTAGATGTCTTGAAAGAGTTTGACTGAGCTGACAGACAGATCTGAATCTCTCACTCAACAAATATAAATCAAGATGAAACTATAGCTGGTTTTATAGAAGAAAATAGAGGTAAACTCCAGAGACAACTATGGTTTCTAGAGACGAAATAAATACACTTAGTTATGAAACAGTTGGAAAATACCAAAGAGTGAAACTCTCCTCAGAGCTTTTATCCAGCAACTAATGGTGAGTGGCACTTCCTACAGGGAGAGAGGAAAGTGGGCTACTCATAATATTGGTAAATACAGGATGGGGTTCTGCTCAGTCTTTCAGACCTGACAGATTTGCTGCATAGCTATCTATATCAAAACATGTTGAAACTGTAGGATAAGAAAACAGCATATTTTTTAGACTTTTCTAAATTGGACAGGGCTCATAACAAAGGAACTACTTAAAAGGAAAAGAAATTTAAAGGAGGTAGCTTAGAAACAGGATAGGAAAACAAATAAGAAAGAAAATGTTAAGCAATTTTTAAATTTATTTTAATTTCATATTCTGGCTCTTTGTAGCCTAAGTGAGGTATTTACAGAAAACCCTAGAGGTCAGGACAATTTGGCTCTGAAAGAGGAAAAAGCTGTTAGTTTTGAAAGAGAACATCAAGAGGCAGCGAGATTCGTCATGAGAAAGTTATATGAGAATCATTTTGCAGATTTGAAGTGTTGAATAAATACACGACAGCACTCTTCTGTTTAAAAGTGTTATAAAAAACCTTCTGACTCTTCCAAAACAGATTGCTGGAGCCATACTTGTCCCCAGCCATGCCATGTGTCATATTCAATTCCCCTGCAGAGACACAGCAATATCAGCTACACAACTTTAGGCTAAGGAAGGAAAGAATCTCTCAAGCTTTACCAGCAGGTGATCAGATATCGTACCAGCCTCCCCCAAGGTGATGGCGATCAGCAGTCACATCTTTCCCCAGGACAGCACACAGCAAAATCCATCTGTCTCCCAATCATAATATTTATCACCTCAGTAAAAAGATAAGGACATTTTGTTAGCAGAACGGTCACCCTTGTGACTGAAAAAGGATTTGCAAGACTGAACTGTAGTTGTTTCATAAATATAGACAGTTGTTCCTTATAACTGTAGCATCAATGCCTAGTTTACTCAAATGAAACCATTTATCTCCCCTTAAATGCAACGAGCCCATTATTTTTTCTCTTCTGAGGCTGCAGATTGACAGTACTGAGATGACATGGTTATCTAAAAAAAATTAGACCCTGCTTCTTGTCCTGTTTCCAGCTGGGATAGAGTTAATTTTCTTCCTAGTCCTTTGGGTTTGGTTTTAGTATGAGAAGAATGTTGTCAACAAAGCAGTGGTTTAGTTGTTGCTCGTAGTGCTTACTTTAAATCAAGGACCTTTCAGTTACCCTTGCCCTGCCAGTGAGGAAGGGAACAGGAAGCCAGGAGGGAGCATGGCCAGGACAGCTGATCTGAACTGGCCAAAGGTATAGTCTATACCATAGAACATCTTGCAGTACATAAATTGAGAGGAGTTGGCTGGGAGGGGCTGATTGCTCTTCCGGGACAGTCTGGGCTCTAGTCAGTGGGTGGTAAGAAGTTGCACTGTGCATCACGTGTCTCTCCTGAGTTTTATTTCTCTAGTTTTGTTGTCTTCCTTTTCATTATTGTTGTTGCTGTTATTACATTTTATTTCAGTTATTAAACTACTCATTATAACCCACAGGTTTTATCTTTTTTTCTGATTCTCCTCCTCATGCCAATGGGGCCATGGGGTGAAAATTGAACATCTGCATCGTACTTTGTTGCCAGCTTGGACTAAACCATGACATTTTTTTTTCCCCTCCTTGGAATTTATTTCCACCTCCACACCACCCCAGGCTGCACAAGTGCTAACACCACCTATTTCTCTAAAGGATCAACTCCTCCGTCCAATTTACCAAGCAGCTGCAGCTGGTCAGGGGTGCAGAGGTAATGTGGCCAGAGAGAGGAAGAGGGAAGCAGCCAGGGCAGGGTGGCTCTGGCAGCCAGGAGGGCTCAGATGTCTCACACACAACAGCTAAACCCCATAACACTTCTTCAGTTTGATGACACTGTCCCATAAGAAGCCCAAGTAATTAGAGACCTGAGATTTTTAGTTGCATATGTAATTGTGTTATTAAAAAATCAAGTAACAAAAGCTGTTACAACAAATCATTTATAAGTTTATTAGATTTATGACTAAAATTTCATTGAAAGAGCAGATACAAGACAAATGTTAAAAGAACTATACTGAATAAACACATCCATATCTACTGTAACTAGGTATCTACTGTAGTACTGCCATGGTATTATTATTTTGTCTCTTATGCTAAGAAAAAAATAATAATAATCTGCCCTGATAGCATTTCTACTTATCTTAATAGATATATAAACACCTTAGTTCAATTTCTGCATTAAATCACAATTAAGAAAAAGCTGCTTCTTAAGTTTTACCTCTATTAACTTTTGCTGGATTGCTGTAGTCTTCATTACTGTTGTCCCTCAAAATATCACCTTCACTTCAACTGTAAATAGCCCAGGAAAATAGTTCAAACCTTAAAGGAAAACTTCCAAAGAAAAGATATTTTTTCCCTCATAACTGAGACCTTTCCCAAGGGAATAGGCCACTTTTGGGAGTGTTAGTGCTTCATGTTTGTAGCAATGGAAAAAAAGTGTACAGAAATAATGGGTTGGCTGAGTTTATTATGAAAGGATTGCTCCTATTAGGAGATTCAGGGCAAATAATAGTCAAGATAAAACAAAGTTATGTGGGGAAGCTTGGAGAATTTGTACGAGTTTCAATATCTTTGCTTCCATCTTCTAAATTGCCAATTGTCAAATGTCATTACTGCTCAGGCTGCTGGCTGCTCATTTGATTACAGCGTAGCTCCCTCTCTGGAGCATGGCTCTGTCAGTGTATGAAATCATAAAATGTCCTTGTGCAGGTGCAAAAGCTCGGGAGAGCATGAAGACGATAATTAAAGTATTTTGTTGCCTTTTAAATACATAGTTACATCTACAACAAAACACAGAAATACTAAGCTGTTTGCTTCTATTTGTCCTTAAAGGATTTGAGGCTGCATGTTCATCAGTAGTTGCCAAGAGTTCTTGCACAGTTTAATACTAATTTATGATGAAGCATACTAAATGAACCACAAGTTATTTAAGAAAATGAAATAAGGAAACTTTTTGAGGTTTTAGTAGGAAAACAGACTGGAGTGCGAGTAGTCTGATGTAAATGAATAGATGGCTTCAATGAAAATGAAAGAGAAGAAAACTCCCTCCTGGGGTTCATTATGCCTCTTGAGCTGTTGGTAGTAAAGTTAATTTTTAAATGCTTTGAGGTGATTAAGAACTCAGGCATCACTCTAAATGTAAATAAGTCCTGTTTCATTTCCTTGCAGTTAACTGATTGCAGCAGTCACCAGCTACTTAGCTTGCTGATGTATTTGAGATCTGTAGTCTAGTTCATAATTAACCCTCTTCATATGAAGTGAAAATGTTAGCAAGCCTGTTGTTGAACATATATAACCAGGATGTGACATATTCACTCACAAGGGAAATAGAACGTTTATATTTGTAAATCATGAGGGCACCATTTGAAGAAAAAGTATCACAGAACAAAAACCAACATAGAAATTGAGTTTGTTTCCTTTCACACTGGATGCAGCTTAAAAATGCAACCAAAATATATGCAGTTTAGAACCTACAGCATAAACAGATGAATTATTTATAGTAAAGTTAAGAAAACCAAGCTTTTAAAGCTTTACCTCTTCCTCCCCATCAGGTCTACTAAATAGAAAATTTCAAGAATCTGTATATGAATATCACAAATGAAAAATCTCAAATGATAATCCATTTTTGTAATGCATATATATACAAACAATTAAGAATTAACATGAATAATCTTGCTCAAGGCAGTGACTGGGACCCTTGAAATCTGTATTATCATTCCTATAGCTGGAATTGAGATAGTTTCGTGGCTAGGCAAAAGCTTCAGAAGTGACTAATTCTGTTCACCAGTTTGTAATTACCTAGCGTAGGACATTCTAAGCCATAAACTGTCAAAATAGCTCTACTGGATACTGAAATAGTGAGGCAACCAATACTCATCTCTGGGACAAGCTCCCCAGCTTGTGGCCATGGATCCAAGCCTGTGGGGGTTCCAGAGGCGTTTGGACAATGCTCTTACGTAGTCTTACTTTTAGTTTGCCTTGTGTGGAGTCAGGACTTGTACATGATAACCCTCATGGGTCCCTTCCAAGTCAGGATAGTCTATGATTCTCTCTAGAATAAAGATACAGGCTTTATTAAAACAACACAGGTCTTCAAGTAGTCCAAAGCCCAGAAACATTGGGTTCAAATCATAGCCCCAAAATCTTGTAGTGAAACATGTCTATCACCTGCTACCAGGCTTCTTTGTGATCCACAAAGGCATCTGATATTTGTCCAAACATACTATAAATACTTAAATATTTCAAGACAAAGGGAGACCTACAGAGACTTCTAGTTCAATGTCTGCCTGCTAAGTCAGTCATTTCACATGTTTAGTCAAATCAAATTTAAGCCCTTTGTTTAAACTCAATTCCTTTTATTAACTTGAACACCAGAAGAACTGTCAAAGGAAAATGTACACAAAATAGACATGAAACTTTCATAGGTCCCCTCTAAATCAAAAAGCCAGAAAAATCTCACATCTGATAGGTACACATTGTCGCTGTTATCCCCAGAGAACGACAAAAATCACGATGTAAATCCAGGTCAGATGGTATGGCCGAAGCAAGGGCTCCGCTCCCTTTAATGAGAAGCTCATCTTTTATAGTGTGGTTTGCAATAAAGAAATTACATGATTGCCCTATTCACCCACCACCTCTCAAGGTGATAGGTTGAGCAGTAAGACACCCATTTCCAAATATTATTCTCACAAGACTGAAAACAATTCCACTGTTCCCACAACAACCTGCAGGTGTAGAAATGGTTTACATTCTCTCAAACTGCTGTCCATCCAGTTCGCATGAGAACAAAAGCTTTCACAGAGAAGCTGTGAGAAGCTGGATTTCTCTAACTACTTTCTTATGAGAAAGAAAAGTTTCACAGGAAAATTCCTCTTCCAGCCCTTGCTAGCATCCACAACACATTTGCCTTGCAGAGAAAGAGATTGTGCATGTAACCATGGCAGATCAGAATGAACAAAGAAGGAAAGTAAGATCCATCAGCAAGTAAACTAGCGAGAAACTGGTAATTTCCAAATGAATAGCAAAATGCTGAAGTCATTATAAATAAGGTCTACAGAAATGCAGTTGCTCTTTTCCCAGAACAGGTATTTAACCCCAAACAGCTGAAGTGGAAGAGGGAGAAATGTCCTAAACCAGTTAGGATAAAGACTTCCTAAAATTGCTGACAGTCTGAGCTTAGGTAGAATCTGCACCACCTAGAATCCTATTTCTGCTCCAAGATTGTCACAAATTCATTAGTCAATTTACTGAACCAAAATTGACTACAGCCATTTTGGAAAGAAGATCTTTCCAGTGAATTTTACTCCCAATTTCCATTCTCCTACTGAAAATTTTCACTCAACCTTGTTTTCAGATTAAATATTTCATTCCAGTCTTACCTGACAAACACCTTGAATACGAATTAACAGCTGGATTGCTAATTCTTTCCCTCAAGAAACTACAAAACAATATAGTAATATCCAGCTAATGAGTAATCTTTCACCACATTTTAACTACTAGCTTTTACAAAAGCTACCAGAAGAGTTTTTCTTCTCCCCTGCTCTTCTCCAACTTCTATATCAAATTACAGCTAGTATTACTTATGTGTCTATACCTCACACTTGTAGCTAGAAGAATATAGGGAGGGGAAAGGGGTTGATCCAGTCGTTTATTAATGTCAGGGAGCTTCAGGCTAGATCTATTCAGTGGGGGAGAAACATTGTTATTGCTCTCGGTAAATTGGGGCATGTCGCGTCAATCTTGCAAACAAAATTCTCCAGTTGTTCACATTTGCTAAATAAAGGTTCTCTGGCCAGCTGCCTGCTGACAGCCACAGAATTACAGCAGCAAGAAACATTGCATATCTCTCAGGCACCCGCAGGGAAAGCAATGTTGCCCCATAAAAAGGTTCACAGCATTTCCAAGTAGTAAACAAAAAGGCACGAAGGAATCACTAGAAAACACACTTGAAACAGGAGTCTGATTATATAGTTATATACACATAATATTTGTAAGGAGGAGCTGGCTGTAACATCTCCAGCAGGCAAGGTCTTTTCTTTACTTGAATTCCATATCCTAAATATGGTTGACTTCATAATTTATTTTTTAAATTATGCCAAGTTTGGAAGTTAGGCTTGAATATACCTGTACATGGATATGTGTATTCAGCGATTGTGAAGATGCAAATTAATCTATGATATCTAGATTATAACCAGAAACTGATCTTTGAAAATAACTCTCAAAGCAAGGTAATACCTGCCAGACAGCACACTTCGATATTCATTTTAGCAAGCACAGCAGTTACTTACTTCTATGTTTGAAACTCAGGCCCTCTACTTTAAAATCACTTCAGAATTCTACATCAATGCCCTTATTTGAATCACATTATTAACAGGAGGATGTTCTCTCAAAGGCCAGAGTCATAGCCCATAATAATACCAATCAATAAATGTGGATTTAGAAAGGTAATTTCTGCTACATTCTGCTTACCAGGGATCTGATAAAAACTTTCAGTAACTGTAGCACCCCATGAAAAGCTATGCAGGCCAAAAGCAGGTAATTTTGCTTCTTTTGCTCTGAATTTTTCATAGGGCTTCTCTTTTGTGTGCTAAATGAGGACAGACTCTTTGCATGGAAGTTCCCCACCCCTCAGTCTCCTCCACACACTATGACAGACCCATTCCCACAGAAAACAGATCACATTCACTGTTTTCCTCCACAGAATCATAGAATGGTTTAGGTTGGAAGGGACCATAAAGATCGTCCAGTCCCAACCCCTTGCTGTAGGCAGGAACGCCTTTCAGTAGACCAGGTTGCTTCTCTCTGGAGCTGCTCAGTAACAGGCAAAAGTGAAGCTAAAAGTCTTCTCATCTCACTGACTGCCAAAGCAAAAGTAGTGAAAATCCTGGTAGGCCTTTTCACCCATCTGGATGGTCAGCTTAAAGCAGAAGCAGTCAGGAAGCCACACAGCAGGTGGATGGACATGAGAAGGGCAAGGTCCTCCCTGTGCTGTGGAGCAGGAACCGCAGTCCTGGGGTGTGTTCACTGGCTGCCCTCACAGCTGAATCCAAGACACGGCCAGCTCCGCACTGGGAACAGGGTACTCTCCCCTCACTACTCCCTAAAAGCAAATAGTCATCCCAAAAAACATATATTATTTTAAGCCTTTAGATTTTTAGAGCAATCTTGTTTTTCATAGAGCTGAAAAAGGTGTCTAACCAGTTTTGAAAGTTCGCAAATGGCAACCAGTATGAAGTGTACAAACCTACAGTAAGTGCTGGCACCTTGGTGTAGTTGAAATAGTCAAGTATTCTTTCACAATACCTTGGCATGGATCACAATTTTCTTCATTGTACCACTTCATTAACCTTTCCCATGCCTTACCTGTCTGGGGTAACAACACGTGCTTGTTCAGAGTACTGCTGACATTAATAATGAAATGCAGTAAGAACAACATCCCTTCAGAAGGGCAGGAGCACCCAGCCTTGATGCAGTGCCCAGGTTTGGCTTCCCCAAGTGAAACTCTGGGGGGACACTCAGCCTCAGCAGCCCTCAAGTGCAGAGCATTAGTGGGTGCTCAGCACCTCTCACAGTATGAGCAAGACTGAGCAGCTCCAGCCCACACTGACTGCCTGGGTTAAGATTTCCTCATCTTATCCTCAAAGCTTTTAAAACCCTGATCCTAACAGAGGTCTTAGGAGACTTTTTAATCTTCATACTTCTCAAACTCAATTTAATTTAGCTGCTTCTCTCAATCAAGTCAAAGACTTAGAGGGATTTGAGGAGAAATACAATCTTCTTTCATTAAAAGCAGGGTCTTATCACAGATCTTTGTGATTTGTATTGTCCTGGCAATAGGGGAGATCATGTAACTGGGAATGTTTATTTTCTATGAGGCAATTAAGTTGGAGAGATATGATTGTAATTCTATGTGCTTACTTGCAAAACTGTGTACTCACTTATACCTGGGCTGGGCCTGGTCACTCTGGCACCAGTTGCTGAAGTTACTTGTGTGTGCACATATCAAGGGCTTTGCAAGGTCAAAGAAGACCATTCAATTGAGATTTGAAAAACCTTGTCAGTGTAAAAAAAAGTATTACCAATTTAAGAAAAATATTGCGTTTTTCACATCCCATTGCTCTTTTCCCATCAAATCTACAGAAATGAAACATGCACAGAACAGAAACAGAGCAGAACAGAAAGTTCATGATTACATACGAAGTGCTCTCCTCTTCAATTTAGAAAGATAGAGTTTTTTCTCATGTTAATTATTCATCTGAATTCATATCCCCTTTTATTCTGCACCCTGTTTTAATATCTCCTGAGCAAAAAAAAAAAAACAAACCCAAAACAAACAAACAAAAAACCACCACCACTACCCCCCCAAAAACTCCCCAACAATTAACTTACATGACAGAGAGAAGGTTGCCTGGACAAGGCTATGACTTGCCAAGTAAGGACAGCCACAACTGCTGATTACAAAAATGCAGTTTTCTGTTTTGACTGAGGATGAGCTTTTCCAGTAGAATATGATGCCAATTAGCATTTACTGTACATCAAAAAGACTGGTTCTTAACCTTTTGTGACACTAGAAAGAGCTGAGGACACTTCAGTTAGTCATATGATATACAGGTACTCAGTTAATCATAAAGCACAAACACCCTCCTCAGATAATCACAAAAGAACTGCTAATTATGAAAAAAACAGATTCTAGTGGGGAAAAAAAAAACAAAAACAACCATTTATTCTAAAACTTTTCTCCTGGGCAAGGTGATTTCTTCTCTTTTCTTATACTGATGTTTATTACATTCAGTCTTTGCTCAAGGGATTTTCTTCCACCAGCTTACTGTTCTCAGCTACATCTAATCTTTCACACCTGTTCAGATTCTTTAACCCTTAAAGTTAAAAATCCTGCACATTCATACCTCTCTTAATTAACTTCACTGCTTGTATCTGAAATCATATAACTAGGAGGAATTTGGTATGAAAGTTGGTTCTTAATCACTTTCATCTATACCTCCTAAAATATGATACAAATCAACCCGTATTTCCTGGTTACCTGCTTACCTGAGTTCTCCCACTCCCAATAACTTCCACCCAAAGACAGGCAGATGAAACTGATGCCAGTGAAGTTTCTGGTGACAAAAAGAAACAAAGCAATCAGAAGCATTTTTAGCCCTAGTGCGTTCTCCTTAGGACAGAGGACTTATACTATTGAATTAGGATTAATAGTACAGAATTATATACTAGTGCTGAATTAGTAGGTCATGAGTTCATCAGTGTCATTTAACATCATCTTCAACATAGGAAGAGTACTTAGTCCTGATCAGCTGCAAGCTGTCCTCAAGTTCAAATACCAGTGTTGTCCTGCAGCATCAGAAATGTTCACAGAATCTAAAAAATTTGCACTACATCTTGAAATGTTTAACAAGAAATGCTGCATTATCTCAGATTTGTTTGCCAGATTCTACAAGCATCCCACAGAATACTGAATACAGCTAAAAAATGAAATGTTGTGGTCGAGGTAAGATATCTAGAAGATGGATTAAAACCTCTAGGTAAAGATTGTGGCCAAAACTACCATTTACGTGGCACATTGGGACTTCCACCACAAGAGTAAACTTTGAAGGTTACAAAAGACTACAAGATAAAACTCTCACAAGCCTGACTACCTCCTGAAACCCTTGTTTTCCAAACAGTTAGCAATATATGTGTACATGTGTAGGGATGCTCATGTACTTCAAAACAAAAAAGAATTCAAGACACATTATTGCTTCACCTTTTTTTGGAAAAAATTTAATTCAGATGCAGCAGGTGTTACTTATGTTGGTTAATGCGGCTGTGGAAGGCAGGACGCTGGGTGGTATAAGGAACCATATGATGCACAGTCTAAATTGAAATGAGTTTATCAGGGTCTGTCTCTAGAGACAAAGTGATTATTCCATCAAAATGATTATTCAAAAAGAGCAGTCTCTGACAGGGAAAAAAACAGATTGAATGAGGGTCATAGGGGGATAGTGTGCATTGTTCAAATAATGATAAATAAGCTGCACAAAAGGGGGTAGAACCTGAGGTACCAGTCACAGCAATGGAATTGCCTATTTACTGGAAGAGGAGAATTACCGAGGTGAAAATCCCCTGGTAATGGACAGGGCATAAGAGTACAGAGAGACAGACAGACCCATGAGAAAATCTTAAGAACTCCCTTGACAGGGATGGAGCAGTAACTGCTGTCTCCAGATTTACAGGCAGTAGGAATGGAGCCACACCAATCAGCCAGAACCCCTTTTTTCCAACCAAATTAAGGTTTAACAGAGTGCGTGTGTGTGTGTGTGTTTGTGTGTGTGTGTTTGTGTGTGTGTGTGTGTGTGTGTGTGTGTGTAAAATGACAGATTACATACAAATTGCTCTTCACTTCTTAGAATTACAAAGTTGGGATTCTGTTCCTATTAGTGCCTTGTTTTCCAGCACACAGTTACCTAGAGCTACTGGTGTGTAATTACGTGTTTCACAGAGAGGCACATTTACAGGAAGCCATGACTAAATGTTCCTACTAAATTAGCCTCTCATGCATTAGTCACTCTTTTCATACAAGAAAAATGGAGTTTGACTCTTCCCTCGTGTTAACACCTGTTTTGAATTGATCTCATCTCACTGCCTCTACATGTGATCTGCCATTGCAAGTAGAAGACTCTGATCTGCTGTTTCAATTAACTTTTCAAGATACATATTTTCCTCCAAATATTAATGGTATACAGAACAAAAAAAAATGAAAAAGTGATGTTTATATATATAATGTCATATTTCAAATGAATGAATGATTTAACCAATGTAAGCATAAGAATAAACTTCCACTATGCAGCAAAGGAATGCAGAATATGAGGGAACTTTTACATCTTTCACATATATTTTTATGTACATAGCAATACAGGTGAAATTTATATAAATAATAATACAATTCTTATGGCCAGAGAGAAGAGAAAAAAAAAAGGTCTATAAAATATTTTTCCTCCATCACTAACCCAATCTAATTCCAATAAAGAGACTAAGAGGGGCAGGGTGGAGAACCTTATTCAAATACATTAGGATTCCCACTTTTTTCTTTAATATGGCTGACTCTTACTGTAGAATTCCCATGCAACTTGTCAGTTGCATACATACTATATGCTATAAAAAGTTCCCCTTTATAGCTACATCATTAATTTTATATGGAGGAACTTTGCTGATCTCACCTTTATATGAGACTTTGCCTTGCATAGGAGTAGGTAGAAGGGAATGGTGAACACAGAAGACAGACAGTTGTGTTATTTTGTGTCTGCACAGCACAGTGGAGTCATTACCACTGCAAAATGTCAGCAGCCTGCAGGAGGTTTCTCTTTCCCCCACACAGTAAAATGAAAGCAGATCTGCACCTCCAGATTGCATCCTTCCAATGAAGTAGACAAAGAAAATATTACTTAGCAATTTTCTTTCTCATATTAAAGATAAAGAATGGTAAGTCTGGAAAAACATTTGATTCCATAGGAGTTTTTTAAAGATGGCAGGGCAGACTGAACTGTCATTGTGACAGTGCAGTATTAGTATATTTTTTAAAACTGCTTATGTTAATCAGTTGTGTCAGTGAAGGAGGAAAACTATGCAAAGAACTATTGGCTAAATCATCTGCAAAGGGTTTATATTGACAACTGATACTCTTCCCAAACGAAGGTCTGAGCTGAGCATCACCCTTTACAGTTTTTCACAGCATAACTCTGGGTTCCCTCTCTTTCACAGGGAAACAATGGGTTTCAGTGTTGTTCCTCTTCTAGCATTACTAGGATTTCACTTTATCCCATTTCAGAATAAGTGGAGCTCATTAAAAATATCTTGTGCTGTGACTTCAGATTAAAGATGAACCCAGAAAACCACTATATCTTAAACAGAAAGATAAGTAGGTCTAGAAAAATAATATTTCCTCCTGTCTGCTCTCTCTTCCTTTCTAAGATAATGAGTCTGAGGAAAAAAAAGTTATCTATTTCCATAAATGAATATAGGAGAGGGACAGTGGGCCTTCTGTGAATGTAAGTTGACTAGTTGGGCGAGATATGTTTCAAAGACCTTGAGTGCAAGTCTTTGTTTTTTGAGAATAAGCAATCAATCAACCAGAGCACACAACAAGACCTTGTTCAAACAATGGATAATGCTGAGCGCTTCAGTCACACAGCTTAGATTGGACAAGTAAGCTTGACATTACCAGCAAAAAAGGCAAAGTCAACAGCATAAAAGTCACCGAATAAGACAGTTCAGGGAGGTCTCAAGCACAGGAATGTTAATATATGTTCAAATGGACAGAGGGCTTTCTTGAGATTTTTCTTAAACAAAATGTTTATTATTTAAAGCTATCAAAACTTGCCTTGAAAACTAGATTAAATAAATCCCTCATATTTGAAATCTCTATGACTAAAGGCCCACTTGTGTTAACTTTCATGAGAGTAATAGTATCAAGATTATTTTTTCTTTCTGAATGTATTTGTATATGTTTTCTAGATTTCATTTACAGCAATAGCCCTCATTTATCAGCTGCACTTGAGAGCAGGCCAAATATGAACAGCACAGAAAAGAAACAGTTCACATGATTAAGAAAAAATTAATGTAAAATCTTGTAAAAAACAAGAACTAATTATTCTGTGTAATACAAACATCTCTTTCTATTTCTCTGTCCAGCAGTTTCTCAGATATGTCTTTCTGTATTACAAATGAAATTATAAGTACTCTCAAATTTTGCAGCCAGTAGGTCATGACAGTTTTCTGATTACCTGGTGATGGATGAACTTGCACTATTTACACAGGAATTCGGGGTGGGAGGGAAGGAGAAAGGGAAGGGGGTGTGTGGTGAGAGGTGAGAGACCAGATATAGAGAATGATTTCACATATTTGAGTTAATGAACAATAAAAAGATGAGATCATTTGCAGCCTGTGAAGTATACTTGAGAACAGAGCTTTGTTCAAGATAAAATGTATGGGTCTGCTTTACTTGGTGCTAACTGAAAGTCCTACCACATGTAGTCTTCTTTCTCCAACATTTTCTGTGAAGGGAGTGAAAACCTTCAGATTAGACAAGCTATTTAAGACCATAAGATCATGTCAGCAGTGGTAAAAAACATCTATTCATAACCCAGACTGTTACTGAGAACCATTTGTGCACTGCATCCCAGCAGCCCATTCCTCAAACCTTTAGCTGCTCATATAAATTTATTTTCCTTGAGCCCTTGCACAACTTTTTTGCTCAAAATTTCTGTTATGTGTCTGCTGAAACTCATGCATTTATCTTATTTATGTATAAAAAGAAAAGACTCAACCAAGAATATCAATTCAAATTTTTTTTTAAGACGATCTAGTACATCTTTTGGTTTTGATAAACTCAGCATTCTTGCAGCTACACAAACAGAGGGCATTACATCTCCATAAATAAGTATCAGTCTTATCTCATTTATTTCCATGTGCACAGGAGAGACAAATGCTGGAAATGGAAGTCTGAGGTATATTTCACAGTGGACAGAACCAGGATGTATTTCCTTCTCCTGTGCTGCTCTGGAGCAAGGGCTCTCCCAAGTCCTCAGCCTCTGTTGTGGTTATGAAACATTCATTTTGCACAGGTAGAAAGGAACTAAATTACACACTGATCGCTGCATTCAACTGCTCCTTCTGCCAAAAGGGAAGACACTGTCCTGAATTTTAAATTAAATTAATTTTGTAGATTTTCAGAGTATGAACTGTTAGATGCCCAATGCACACCAGGGGCTGCAGAAAGGCAACAGATTTTTGGTTGCTTGAGATTTCAGTGGGTGAATGGCAAAAGCAATAAAAGCTAATTTTCCTCCATTTAGAAAAAAAAAAAACATACAAAAAGGAAGTTACTGACTATGATAAAGTCTAGAAAATTTGTTGTTAAATGTATATTGACCTCTAGGTATTTTGAAGCATTCTATCAATTGAAAGACATAAATATACAAATGGAAAAGGTTCTTATCCATTTAAGCACTAATGATAGACATTTTTTGTAATGCAATTTTTAAATTCTAAGATGACAGTGATGATTGTGATGAGGATGATGATTAATATTATAAGCTAATAGAAAAATTTTTGTGGGATACTGTTATTCTGATCCATAATCAACTCTCCAGGATTTTTTCCACTAATTGAAAACTTTGGCTAAAGTATTTTCAGTTTCATCCCTCATTTCTTCTGGCTGGTTATAGGGCTTCCCCAAATGATTAGCATGACACACTGGAAAATGGGTGACAAACAACACAGTAGATGAAAATTTGTCTACACTCACAGAGGAGTAGTCAACAGTTCAAAATCTAAGGGCTAATTAGTGGTGGTGTACCCAAGGAGCCAATATGGAGGATGACATTATTAAATGTCTTCATCAGTGAGCAGGATAGAACAAATAAAAAGGCTGATGGCTGATGTCAAGCTATGGGGAAAAGTTTCTATGCTGAGGGGCTGCATTGCTGTGCAGAGGGGCTTCAAAAATCCAGAGGGCTGGACAGAGAGGAAACACATTAGGTTCAGCAAAGATAAAGATGGAAATGTCCCTTGTGGCAGTACAAACTGGGCACGGACTGCCTGGCTAATAGCTCTGCAAGAGGAGCCTGGGAAGGGGTGCAGAATAAAATGCTGCCTTCACAGAGAGCACAGCCAGAAAGACAAGGGCAATATTGCTCCTACTCAGCTCTTGTGGAGCTGCATCTAGGTCCAGCTTGGGGCTCACCGATATATGACATACATTTTCAAACTGGAAAGAGTCCAGAGAATGGTCATTTAGCTGGGGGGTTGGAGCAGATTAAATCCAAGGAGAAGCTGGTGGAACGTGTTTGCTCAGCCTGGAGGAGTGTAAGGGAATTTAATTAAAGCCCCTGCTATAGGAAAAGGAGTTTGCATGAGGGTGGAGCCAAACTCTTCTCTGGGGTGCTCAGCAAGAGGCAACAGCCACAACAAGTTGCAGCAAGACAAGATCTAATTGGACATAATAGGATAAAAATGTAGACTGAGAGTGATTAAGCACTGAAAGAGGTTGTCCAGGGATATGGTGGAGTCTTGGGAGATTTTGGAAACATGACTGGACAAGGTCCTGACTAACCCAGTTTAAATCTGAAGTTATTTTAACTTTGGGTTGGACAGTGTAACCTTTGGAGGCTTATTCCAACCTATCTCTTTGACCCCAACTCATCTTATGGTTACCACCATCTCCAAAGGTTGGAGATGGTCTGTGGTTCCTCTGGCATGCCAAATGAAAGCACAAGAGAGAGCTGCCTTCAGGAGACTGAGTGCAGCTGCAGCAGGATGCAACAACACTTTCAGACGATCAGCTGGGCCAGAGCCCTTCTATACATCCACTCTGCTGCAGTACCTGAAGAGCATCAAACATTTTTGGAGTTTCTGTAGAGCACAGAAGATTCTGCTATGTACAGGGGTGAACAGAGCCAGCACAGCGGTTTGCCCAGGAGACCTGAATTCTTTTATCCTGACCTGTTGTCACAAGTTTTGTTCAATAAACTCACTGGATCTCTCTAGGAAGCCCCAATGAGACAGTTTTCACATTTACTCAGAGATCAGTCCAGTGAAGTCCAAGTCCTTTGGACAGCTTAATAAGATAAATATTTATTAATTTGAGTTACTATAATGGCAGAAGTGTTTACTGTCTGTGAGAATTGCTTCCTTTTGGTCTCCTCCCTGCAATTTTCTACAGCTGGAAGTTGTTCTTTCCTTCACATTGCCTGACTGCTCTCTGAACTCCCCCTCACCTCTCTCCATCCTTCCTGTGCAACTGGCATTATACTCTAATTTCAGTTGGTTTTCCACTCTGCTGCTACTTCACCCACTCTCTTCTTTCCACAGCCAGCCTGGGAGAACACCCACCTGCCATTTTTATGGGTTTCACATGTATCTCTCATGCCCATAATTCCTGCTACCACTTTCTGCATTATTTTGCTTTGTCGGTTTGGATGGTGTGTCAGACCAGGTGCTTGAATGCTCATGGGAATGGGTGTGGTGAACAAAATTTATAGCTTATGGTAACGGAAACATCTTAACAGCACTGAATATCCAAGGTTAGGTAAGTGCAAAATGCAGGAATTCACAGGACCAGGCAAGAATCCATGAGGGAGTAAAAGTAATGAGATATATTTGTATTTCCAAGCCATCCTTCCTTTGAGCCTGACCCCTGGCAGCCCCTGCTCCGGTGCACAGCAGTACCAAATAGCCATGGGGCATGCTGTCCTGCAGCAGAATGAGGAAAACTCTCCCTTCTGCAATCTGCAGCAGGACTCACACAGGCACAGGAGGGCTTTCTCACTTCCCCATATTGTATGCTCCCCTAATCAACACATAGTCAAAAGTTACTGGCTTTTACAATTACGTTTTTTTAAAGAAAAAGAAATAAACTATAGCTTATTACTCAACACCAAATTTGTGGAATTTTCTTTTTATTAGCAAAAGTTAATAAAATCTCTGAGAGCCCAGATTAATGCAGCCTGGTGTTTTAGAGCATGACAATTGTGACTGCTATTGAGTGTTAGAGTAGGCATGAGTTGCAGATGAAGCTTTCTGCATGATAGAGACATTCAGAAATTTTCTCTTCTGATTTTGCTCACTCCATGAGTGAGGTCATCTTGCAATCACACACACATACACAGAGGATGAAGACCTAAGCCTCATCTTAGGAAATCTGGCTAAACAAATGAAAGATGGAGAGAAGGAGCAGAGAGGTATAGTTAGTAGTCAAACAGATTTTTTTGCTTGGCCTTTTTTATTTTTTTTTTCTTTTTAATGAACACATAAATTTAGGACACTTCATCCTACTTGTTTCTGGGTAGCTGGCCATTTTCAAAACCCATGACTGTATTCATTTTTGCCTACCACTCTACAGGATTTGTAGGTGGCAACAAAAGCTTAGGAATTTCCTCTTGCAACCCCAAGTTTCCAGTGAAGATAGCAATATATAAATGCAATAGTTTGAACTTCTTTATAAAGCCCATGAATGTAACCGGTTCTACTTTGCACCTATCAGTCTGTCTGTTGTTATAATTAGAGCAATTTTTGAACATTAAACCTCTGAAAACATCCATCTTGTAGGTTTTGAAATAAATACAATAGTATGTTAATAAACTCCAGGAAAAAAAATCCTGCTCCCAGCTCCTACACATGTTCACAGTTGTATTTTTAGGTATATATAATAGACAGCAATCTTTGTTTGGAAGCCAACACACACTTCCCCAGTGAACTGCAGGATACGCATAAATAATCAGGGCTGGAGAAAGGTCATCACACGGCTAGAACTGGGGTTAGCAACAGCACCAAGCAAACCAATTGTTCAGAAAGCCTTAAGCAAAGCAAATCAAGCTAAGTGCAACATAACTGACTGTGCTGAAAGCTGAAAAGACTTTATCATAGGGATGAGCCAACCCTGAACCTTAATGCTAAACAAATTTTATTAATAGACAAGTTATGAGAGAATTTACACAGTTAAGCTGTAGCTCAAGGGAATAAGTGTGCAAAAACAAGACAAGGAGAATTTAATAAGGCCCAAGGACCACCAGCTGAGCCCACGAGAATCAGTCAGTAAGAGCTTGGTCCCAAGGTCTCCTTGTTACTGCAGTAGGGAACATATTAATAGTATATATTGACTTGCAATAAGAGATTTCTGGAAATGTTTCCCTTTTAACTTTTGCAACATAAAATTTACTTAACAGCAAACTGCGTCTGTTTCCCATCAGAAAAATAAAATAGATTTCATCAAGACCTACTTGCCCAAAAGCTCGATTTCTGAAACTGAAAAACTTTCATTACAATGCATTTGGGCACTGACTCGTGGTCATGTCATGATCTCTGTGTTGGGCCAGAATCCCTGGACAAATTTACCTGCACTCATACCTAGGGACTTCCATGCTACAAGCAAAGCCTCTGCCCAAAAGGGGGAAATGTCTTATGGAAGGCACAGGTATTTTCATAAATAATAAGCCCCTCACAGCAGCCCATAAATTGTTCCCAGAGTGTATAGCACACTGTGAGTCACTGCTCAGCAGGAGGAAAGGTGGGAGAGGAGAAAAGAGGATTTTTGGAGATGTTATACACTTTGCAACTGAATTGCTGCATGTTTTAAACACAGCTTCACAACGCTCATTAGCAAGCTAAGCCTTGTGATTTCCTGATAGATTCCTAAATATCTTAGAAAACCCCTTAGGGAGAATTATAAAAGGAAGAAATGCCACAAATGGACTGTAACGAAACGGAATGAGTTTTGAATATCACTCCAATCTGTCCACAAAGTCTGCTTTCTGTCTGAAATTTCTTCTGTATGTTCTATATGAAGGGAACATATTTGCTTGGTTTTTTTGCTTTTCTTTTCTCTCAAAAGTTTCCTGTAAACTAGATAGCACATCTTGCCCTGACTTCTGAAGGCATTTTAAATTAATACTGCATACTTAATCTTGTCTTAACATGCCTTTTGTTTGGTTTGTTTGGGTTTGGTTTTTTTTCTTTTGGTCTCGGAGCTACATTTGATGGGATGCAGCAGTTGTACAACCCTGCTGATTAACTGACATTACAGGAATGTTATGAAACTTAGGTAACTGAAGTTTGTAAAAAGCTTTACAGAACTTAAACGAAAGCGGCTTTAGTTTAAGTAAGAAATAGTTAGTAGGAGGAGAAAATGGAAGGACATCTGATGAAGCAATGTATAGCAAAACTAAAGAACAGAGGATCAATGCAAATCATAACTAGATGAACACCCATTTTAGCTCTTTTAACAGAATAGAGTGATTGAATACCACATGCTGGAGCCTGATCTCATTTACCTGAACAGCACTGACAGGAGCAGAGTTACTCCTGATTTACACCAACACAAGCAAGACCAGAATCAAGCCAGGCAAGAGCCCTAGGGGTACCCTTAGAATGAAAAGAAAAGGAAAGAGCTCCACACTAGACAAACCCACCAGCCCAGGGGATTCCTAGTTTGAACTACTTTTTATATGACAATTGCCAGTCCTGTGGCAAAACTGCCACCTGGTATGTACAAAACCTTCCAACCATGAAGAAGAACAATTTTCTTCCACAAAGGAAAAAGACAGTGTTTGGGAAAAGACAATGTCTAGTCATGGTCAGAAAAAATGATCTGGTAAAAACAGTTCCTCCTTCCTCATCAGTTGAACTCATTTCCCGTATACCTGAAGGAAATCTGTTTATTTTACTGACACAGGCTATTTTTCTTAGTCACTTGCAAGCTGGATGTTCTTTTGAGACAATTCTGAAGCACAATATGAACATTATTTTAAATCCCCAACAACAATCCTGGTGAAGCTTCACCTGCAGCCCAAACAGCAGTTGCATGAGTTGTGATGGAATTACAGCACAGCTGGATGTGAAGAACATGATTGCACTGAAAGGGGCACTTGCAGCTCTTGAATAAAAATTAAATCTGCACGTGTCTGATGGAAAGGTCACTCAGAAATAGCCGTATGCTGGCAAAATCTTTCTAGGGTAACTTCAATGTATATTCAACGCCATGGAAGACAGTAACTATTGAAGAACTGTGAAAAACAGCAAGTCCGAAAGGGAAATATTTGGACTTACTGCCCACACAGGTCCAGCTGGTTTCTGAACTGTTGTTTGACACAGATTTCATCTTAACATTTAATCTGCAATTTTTAAGTGAGTATTCACTTAGTTCTTATCACCTGTAGCAACTACCTGCTTCTTATTACAACATAGCATGGAAGAAAGTGTCCCCATACAGTTATCCTTGCCTTACACTCCAGAATTCCATTTTCAGCCTCAGACTGCATTGCATGCTACAAACATATCCACAATAGCTTGACCAGACAGTGCCAGTCTTGAAAACAGAAATCTGGGGAAAAGCCAAGTATTAAAGACAGATCTGCAAACTTCTATTCAAATATTCATATTTAGGGGTCATTATTCTTCTTCAAAGGCTGTCATAAAAATTGAGACTATTTCAGATGCCTGACAACAGTTGTATAAGACAATCTAATACTGCCCTCTGCAATACCTTTGTTCCCTTGATAGCTGTATGTGGCAGACAAAAATATTTACTAATTCTGCCTGTTGCACCTATAACTGATTTGAGTTACTCTGCCAGAAAAGTAACCATCTGGGGAGGAATTCTTGAACAGCAAGAGAGTACCAAGAGCAGGGACCAAATGATCAGACTAAACCCAAAGCAGGATTCACTTTTCTATTATGGTGTTTTTAACACATTCCTCACACTAAGTCCAGGATAACATAATGTAGTTTTCTTTATTAAAAATAGTCTTTAGAAACTATACTCTGTGGGTTTTGTGTCTACCAAAGTACATGAGCACTAAATTCTATGTCATGTTTTTCACTTTTAAGACCCTGATCAGCAAACAGTTAAGATCACTTGCTTCAAACTGTCTGTCATTTGAAGACTTCTTTTCCTTTGACATACAACTCTAATCCTTGGAGTATTTTTCTCCACTAGTCCTTTCTTGTTCTTAATAATAAATTTTAACCCTTTCCATCGTGCTTATTTCAATCTCATGTGTATAAGGAGATTGAAACATCTGAGGTCTGTTGCTTCTCACCACAGGCGAGACAACATTGCCAAAACACCCCTCCTGCTTGCTCAGTGCATTTCTGCTCATCACCTTGTGTCTCCTGCTGTGTGTTATAGTACCCCCTTCTCCTGCCTGGGGTGATTAATAGATGACTACTTTCTTCTTGGGTTTCAATTTATTTGGTTCCTCAGCGGTCAAATCCCTTCTTCATAGACCTGGAGAGCTGCTCCCAGTCACAGCTCTTCAAGAAATGCTCACCTTCACTCACATGCCATATTACCTTACCTAGCCTTTCATTTGATTTTCCTGGTCTTTATTCATTAGACCCATACTGCTGTGTTTGAACTAAGGTGGCAGCAAAAAAAGGGACTGATTCATATCTTGCTCCCTTCTAATTTGCCAGAGTCTTCATACTTTCCGCCCTTTGCTCTTTATTTGGGGAGTTCTCTTTTCATGAAGACAGTTCTTATCAGCCAAATTCAAAAAAGCCCAGACATCTTCCTTACATAGCTGGCTTACTATTCACAACAATCCATCCTTGTATCTGAGATGTCATATAGTGTGGTTCTGATTACACTTGCACAGCTGTAAATATATTTTCTTAAATGGAGTTTTTTCTGATATGAACACATAATTTCATAGCACAGCTATTCGCTTTAGCTAAAATAGGGATTTATTATTGTTTTGTAAAAAGAAGATGCTTTCATTCTGACCTAGATAAGAATCTCTTTCTCTTCCCTTCTTAAGACAACTATGAAAATGAGATTGTAAATCTCCTATGGAGAAGAGACTTGGACAAATCAATAATTTATCTTATGATTTTGAGAGACTTTCACCTTGAGGAATTGCCAGCCCTCTCGTAATTCTGTAGATCTTGTTTGAAAATGTTTTCCATTACTAATCGGGAGAACCTTTTTTTTTCTTTTTATTTATACAAGGCTCCTTTGATTTTCTGTGTGTGACACTTCAGAATGAAAACGGTGTCGCATTAATTAAAAAACGAAGAAGAGAACTCTTACCTTCCTTCCCCCTCACTTAAAATCCAAGTAAAACGCTGGCAGGCAACACTCAGCATGTAGTGCTCTACTTCCAACCATGAACCCCTTTTATAGATTTCTGTCATTTTAGCTGCTTCTGGCTAAAATCACTGGTTATAACAGTGACTTGGAAAGAAAAATGAGCAGAGAGTTAAGAGCAAAATGGGGGGTAGGTACACATAGCAATTAAAAAACTTCTACAAATCTCAGGCAGAGAACATGACAGTCATATCATTCCTAAACAAGACCCTGGCAGTGACAGGTTTATGCTGAGGCCTTTGGGGGGATAAAACATATGAGTTTATGTCCATGCACCTTTCTTTTAACCTCCACAGCTTACTAAAGAGCAGATTGCTACATCAACAGCTCACTTCACCAAATCTCCCATTGTTTGAAGAAATCTGCATCATGACTTGCAGCAGCTCATTCTAGCCACTGGCTTGCTTTGTCCTAGAGATTGGGTAATTAATTAATGGTCACCCATTCTTACCCATTGCACCATAAGTTCAAAGCACTCGCTGCTGAGGTCTGCCCACACGAAGTGCACACACAGGAGCTGCTGGAATGGCATAACGAACAGCAGGGCCGGGACCAGCCTCATGGGATAAGTTCCACATTTCTGCCTTGGCCACTGCAGGCAGCTGTGACACTTCTGAACCATGCCTGGAGACAGCAGATGACCTTCAGGCCTTGTGGAAGTTGTAGAACTTGAGCCTTACTGCTCTATGCCAAGTAAATTGACTCCCTTACCACTTTATATCAAACCAAATCTAAGACATGACAAAGGGCTAAGAAATCTGGAATAGGAATTAGGGAGGAAGAAAGAAATTAAGGGCGAGTTCTTTGAGCTAGGATTTTGAGTGTTAGCACTAACTTCCAACTCCAGTGGATTTAGACTTCGTTTAAAATGAAGCACCACTCTGCAAAATTTTTACAGTTTTCAGGGATGAGATTGCTTCCTTTGTGCAGATATTTGACTATCACTCCAAAATCTTTCTCATAATTCACTGCTATCACTGTGGGAAAAAAAATTCTGAGCTACATGATGTTGGAAATATTCATCTATTTTGGTTCACAATCTGAAAAATGTAAGTCCATATAGTATTGAAAGCAAAAACAAAAAAAAACCCAAACAAGCCCATTTATTTTTCCCAAACCTTCCAAGTCTTGATGAAGTCTTTGTATTGTGATTTTACGTAACAGGACATCACATCTAAAACAAAATCCAGAAACACAACTTTTCTTCAAAACAGAAAGCATGGTTTTAATCAAAAATTCTCTTTTTCACACACTATTAAAACCACTGTAGGTAATGAGTGAACTGATAGGATGACAAAGTTTCTGGTCCCTGGACAATGTAAGATTATTCAACCCTTATCTCAAGATGGAAAATAATAACTGTTGGGTTTTAAATAACACCACAATTTGATCAAAACTCCCAGGGCACATCAAGTTACACAGGGAAAGGAAACCCTACAATCTTTAAAGATTCAGATGTATAGAACGGGAGCTGTATAGCTCAGAGTCCCTCCTAACTCCTAATCTCACTTATTTCCTCCCGACTTCCATGTTAGAACTTTCCTTTTTTCCTTACCTCCCCGCTCCTACAAAGCATCCCAGATACCCACGTACATACAGAGCATTTATGGCAACAACTCTGTGACTAAGACAAACTGATTAATGTGTAACATGATCTTAAAAAATGCATGTGAAATCTGCAAAAGCATCAGTTGATGAGTAATGAGTACTTTTATTTTGTCCCTTTTTTGCATTGAATGGTCAGTTTATCTAACAAAGAGCATCAGAATAAATCACTTGTATTCTGAAACCCAGATAATTCATCTCGCTAAACAAGAATTATTTGAAATTAAGCAAAGGACTGGAATTCTCCCACCATATGATGGCATGGGATGTACTGTTTAAATATCAGGGCATCCAGGACATTTTGATATGTCATCTGAGGCTATAAAAATGTATCATAAGAAGTAAGCTTCCATCTTAGCAGTCACCAACCAGAAACTTTTTAGGACTCTTCACTGACTTTAGAAGACTGGTGTAGAAATTATTCATTTTGATATCTGGAACTGAAATGTGACTATTTTACAAAATGTAAAACCAAAAAAAATGTGCCATCCTTTGTCATGCCTTTGTTATTTCACCTACCTGCTCATTATCAGAAGAGTAATATTTAAAATCCTAAAGAATCCTTAAAGGGCTCAAAGCATCCTTTAAGAGTGACAGAGATGGGCTTTTATTTGTGCAGTGGTGCATGATGAGTGTTCATATAGGCAACCATGGGTATATTAGAACTACTCATTCAGAAACCTCAGGCATTGGTGTCTTTGGATATTGTCTATGAAGTGCAACTTTAAAAAGAAAAACATGAAGGAACTATCTACAGTTCCAGTCAGCCTGGTAAGATGAACAATATCATGTAAGTTGGGTAGTTATCTCAAAACTTCAGCACTTGCAAACACTAGGTTTCGGAAACCACACTCAGAGTAAAATCTAACATAAATTGCATCTGCATGAAATTGTTCAAGTAATTTTGAACTGACACATTCCTAGTAATTCCCAGCCCAATGTTTTTTTGGAAACAATTAAACAAAACTTGTTTAAAAATAATCTGTTGATGCATTTTTTCCATCTCTTCCAACAAATATTTCCACTCCAGAAGTTTCACCGTGGTTTTTATAATGTATGCTTTTTTTTCACCTGGGTCATTTCTTACCTATGTGAAAGTTCTACTATCTCACTTTCTGCCTTCAACAGTCTGAAAACTTTCGAGAAATCATTAATATTAAGAAGAATGCCAAAGACGATAGTTTTCTCGTCTTTGTTTCTCTTTTCCTCTGGGCCACATAAGAATATTCAAGTCAGCAGAGACAGTGTTGCTCTTTTAAAAACCTGCTGATTTAATATTTAGTAGGTGATGGATTCCACCTCAACAATCAGACTCAGAAATAAAAATAGTCTGAATCCCACTCAGTGCCATCCACAAATCCATAGATAGAAACCCAAAGTATTGTACAGCACAACATTTCCTGCTCAGTAAGCTTGAGACAGGCTGCTGTGATTCCCTATATATACACATATATTCTGAGCTGATACCTGTCAAACCAGCCCCTGGTTAAGTGGCAAGCATAATATAGCTTCCTTTCCCTAGAGGTAACTGTCCTCATTACTGAAGCGAATGAACCCCTAGGTATATCTTTAAAATATTCATCATATGACAGCTGATATTTCAGCCATATTTGGCTGGAATGCTACTTTTTGGGGAACTTAGGACTCCGTAGTCAATTAACCTAATATTTTGGTCACCATCTAATATATCTTTTTAATCATAAATCATTAAACATTTATGTTAGTCTGTAACTTGTTATTTTCCTGTTCAGGACTGAGCAAGACATGCAGACCAGGGTATCTCTTACTGCAGCAATATCCAATAAAACATCTGGACAAGCAAAGCTGAAACTTTACACTTTTCCTCCGCCGGAAAACACCAACTTCTCCAAGGTGAGTCACGTTATCCAGCACGGTTCTGTTTCCTTCACACTTCTCAGAGTCAACACTTCAGGCTGTGCAAACCTCCCTCTGCCAGCAGGTCTCAGGAAGACCATGGGCAGGCAGGGGGAAATAACACAGGGGCCAGAATACTCCACCAGAAATCAGAACAGAGAAGCTATGTACAGAGAGAAAGAGACAAATAGAGCAGCAAGTTATGCACCCCAAACATTTCTATGTTCAAACACCAAACAACGTTTCTCCATTCTTACTTCTTTCTTAAAACAAATACTATGTTTTCCCCTGCCTACTCTTCCCAGTTTTTTCCCTACCTGTTCTTAATTACACCCACAAACTTCTGTAGGTCCTATTCCACATGTCCTTCCACTGTATCTCCTGGCAGCACAAGTGCCTGCTCCCTCTTCACTTTAACCTTCCCCAAGCCTTCCCTGTCCTGTTCCATGCAAGGCACATAAGGCAGGCACACAAATGAGACGAGCCCCACCAATGCAGGGGGAGAGTGTCACCGACATGCAAGGCTGCACAGGAAGTTTACACAGCACTTGCTCAAACTCTGTAAGCCTTCCTGACACCAGCTCAGCATTCCAGCACACCAGCATCATTTTTAAGTGATTTCTCATGTGATTAGTGCTGTCTCTCCATTCCCACGTGCTACTCAGACATTGGTGGCAAAAAAAAATTCATTCTTACTCTCATAAGGATTTGTTTGTCAGCAGAATCCCTCTTTAGTTTTAGTCATTTGCTTTGTTTTAGCCTACTTATCTCATTATGCTGGTCTAATTAAAATCATTTGCTGACAAATATTGTCAGTAATGTAACAGTTGGGTAAATTAACACTGGCTTAACCTTAGCTTTGTTATCAGCTTAACTACACAGCACTGATTGATGAGCATTTTAAAGCAGGAATTCCTTTCTTCAGGTCAAACACAGAGAAGGCAAAGCTGGAGATTTGAATGTGATACATCAACAAGTCTTACCAGAAGAAAGTCAGATACAGTTGTGCAGAAGTCAAACCAAAATCACGGCTCCACAACTTCCCTTTCAAGCTTGGTCATAAAAACAAAGATGCATTTGGCCCAGCCTGTTAAAACAGCAGGAGCAGAGCTTAATATCTTGTTCTAAAATTACTTCTATGAGAGTATATCTTGTAGTCCAATTCTTATTTATTGTTTTGGCATAAATTGAGTATTTCTAGACAACAATTATTCCTACAGACAAAACTTAATTGCAATATTCATCACCATATATGTCTAAATGATAGGGATGCTGAAGTGTTTTACAAGCACATCCAATTTTAATGAAGTGCAAAAGAAGAAATGTTTATTTATGGATTAAAGTACACAAAGATCTGCTGCTCACACTTTCTGAAATACTGACAGCTTTTTTTTTTTTTTTTTAAGAGAGAAAGAGAATGCAAGGGAAGGAAGGCTTCCCATCTTGTACATAGCTGTGGTGAGTGGATCAATGTTCCCAGCAAACAGGCAGAGCTCCTGAGTCTTTTGACACTAGCTGAGATCAGATGATATACAAATGAAGTCTGAAGACAAAGTTGCCTCTAAGAGGTTGCATCTGGTAAAAGGGTGGAGATGTTGTGCTGATAACCCATTACAGCTGCAGGGGGATGTCTCAACATGTCTTGAGAAAGACTGCATATTTCTCTGTTTGGGGCTGAGGTTTGCTACTGTTCAAATTAAGTGACATCATTTTAACACTCCTAAAGAAGAAAAAAAGGTAGACTCCAAACCAGAACAACATCCTGTAGAAAAGTGTGTTCTATTTAGTAGGTTCTTATAAGAAAAAAAAGCATAACTGCGTATCTAAAATTAGCCCCTCTACTGAAGACCTAAATTGAAAACAACTTTAAGAGAAGATCTGAAGGTTTCAGAGCAACATATAAATGTAACAGAACTATGAAAAAAAAAAAATCAAATACAGAGAAAAATCCAGGTTTTGGATAAAAACTTCAGAACAGTCTTCCTCACTTCAGGAATTTGCAGCCACCACCTACTGAAGGAGAGCTGTTGCTGTTGGTCTTCAGAGTGATCTATTAGATGAGGGTGCACAGAAGTATTACCGGGGGAATACCAACCTCCCGGAGATACAGATTCAGCCTGCTTGGAATCAGATATTCGAAAAGAAACTAGAAAACTGTGGCTGTGCATAGACTTGACAGTGCTCCACTGGAACAACCAGAAACCAGGTTTGCACAGGCTCTAGGAAGTTAACTTGCACAAGAAATCCCAACTGTTTAAAAAAACATAATTCGGCTTGGGGAGCAGAGTAAGTGGGAAAAGGGAAATATAACAGACAGATAATCCTTATTGCTCTGACAACCACTGCTATCACTGACCCGCTGTCAAACCATCCAAAGCAAGAAAATATACAATCTGCTGCCATTATTACAGTCCAGTTCTCTATGGATTCAACCACAGGAAGACAGTAAGTCCAGAGTTAGGCCTCAGCTTACACTACATGGACTGAGAAAGAAAAAAAAACACAATTTTTGCTAAGCCCGCTAACAACACGCTGCTGCTCCAACACTCTGCCTCAGGCCATGCAGCCTCAGCTGCACCATCTGCCCTGGAAAGACTCCAGGGAGGAAAGAGGAGTTGAGAGTGTAACAAGTTGGGGATCCAGTGTAACCATGACTGTTCTGTGCTACAAGTTTACCTTAAACCTCACCTCCCCAGTTCCTGCTTCTTGTTCTCAGACACGTACTTTGTTAAATTGTTGGTTTTGATGTGTCTTCCTCTATCCGGACGTCTTCATTACTTGTCGCTCTCTAAGAGCTGGTTTCATATGCCTTCCCAGTGTGTAACCTTCTCGCTGAATTCTAGCGACAGCATCCTGGGTAACAGCATAGTGAAATGCCACTTAAAATTGAGGCATTAGGCACCAGAAATAAAACACAAGTCGAGACTGTTTTTAAGAGCAATAAAACCCCCTCCAAGATCTTGTGACATCAGTTACCAGAAACAGAGATAAAATGCTTTTCCTATTTTCAGCAGCAACATTCCCATTGATTTTAACACTGCAGGATATGCCCCTGTGCACTGAAACAAATCACCTGTATATGAAGGCAGTCAGGAAGAAGTGGCCTCCAGCAAAGCAATTTCTTCTCTTTTGGTTCTGAGGAGTAAAAAGATCTGTCCCTTCAATCTGTATCTCAGTCAAGTCACCCAAAAAGAGATGTAATGTCCTGGATCACACTCTTTTGTTTCCCTTTCCTTGACACCTTACCATGCTTCCCATTTTGTTTATACATTTCCATTTAATTCCTGACATGCGAAAGTTACCAGCTTTATATGAGGCCATAATGCAAAGACTTGTGTGCTTTTTGAAGGTAGACAGTGTTAGCTAAGGAATGAAATCTAGTGGTCTCCTAGGGGGAAGAAGGCAGTATGAATCAGCTGCAGACTTAATGTGCAAACATTTTGGATAACGGATCAGGGAGCAGATTGGGGATGTTTGTATGCAAATCTACAAATTCAGGGGGAGAATGTGACTATTGTGCTGGCAGTGCAACAAGACACACTCGCTTTGTAATGCTCATTCACTAGAGGGAAAAAATAAGAGTGACTGGTGAGCTGCCCTGCCTCAACCTGCACAGCAGAGGAGCTGTGGCTGTCCCCTTGTTACACACTGTACACCCTAACGCCCCTTCTACTGACATCAGAGGCAGCAATTCCCGTGAGGCATCTCCACATCAGGCCAGGAAATGCTCCTGGCAGTGCAGAGACTGTTGTCCTAAAATCCCTCCATGCTCCCAAGCTATACTCATCTCCATCTGACAGGGATGGATCCTGAGGTCTGAGTGTACACCTGAAATATTTTGCTACTGTCTCCATGACATCAATGTCAAATCTTAAATTGCCTTGAGCAGAAGCAGGATAGGAACCTTGCACAGCATCATATGAGTTGCTGAATGACAAATGTACATTACCTGGAAACTGCCTTCAAAACTCATCTTAAAAAGAGACTTTGGAAAATTCTGACATTGTTTTCATCTTTACAGATGGATTTAAAAAGACACCTGAAAATAATTTAGAAAGCTGCCCATGTTTTTTACATAAATATACATTATTTTCTGCTTCTCAATACACAAATCCTGATTATTTCCACTGGTCTTACTGCTCTGCAAGCAAGAACTGCTTCTCTGCTGCTAGCTCATCACATCCCCAAGGTAAAGGCAGGACCTGTTCTTACATGTTGAAAACTAGCACAGAGCACAATTTAATGACCAGAAAAGTACATTACACAGGCAATTGCAAACATTTCAGTACTCAGGATTTTGAAGGGTGTTATTTCTATAGTACAGTTATGTGGAAAGTTTTCTGAAATATTCACATGTATATTTGAATCCATCCTTGTGGCCTGGATGTCCAGCAGATGCATTACAAAATGTGACTTGCAACTCTTTTATTATCAGTGCTTACCACTGCCAAATCCATGTCCTCTGACATATCTGGTAGAATCCCATCATCAGTTCAGGGAATATGAAGTAATACCCAGCAGACTAGAAAGGATACAGGTGTTCAAACACTGCAGGAGACAAAGTCAAATTTCCTAGGCCAGGGAAGAATGTAAGGAGACATGAAGGAGAAGGAATGAGCAAAATGTCCTCTTGCAGGAGATCCATGTGGGCGTGGGCACATCCCTGCCCTTCACTCACAGTCAGTTTGCAGACTGAAGCCACTGTTGCCTCCTTTCTGCTCCTGGAGAGGGATATGCAGCTTCACATGACGTCTGTCAATGAACATCAAACATGCCGTGAGGTTCAGAAAGGTAGCTGCAGGGGGGGAAAAAAAAAGAAGAAAGCAGCATAAAAATACTCTCTCAGAACAGAACAGGTCGGAAGAGCAGTCAGAGGATGCAGACCCAGCCATTCACTGGCAGTTCTTACCCAGTGGTATTTATCCCCTGAGGGCCCTTTGGCAGCTTCTGCTGAAGTGACCCATTTGTTGCAGCCCATATCCAGGGAGCATGACCTGGTGCCATCACACCAGCACCAGCTGAACACGATTTCAGATGTATCATAGAGCAGAAGAGTGAACCAAGCAGGGAGACCTAATTTTTATTGCTTAAAGGGAGAAGACATTAGGAGAAGCTACCTGTAATGACTCTGTCCTCAGCATAAATGGAGGGGTTTACAAGGGCTTTGCTCTCCATAAACATATTTAGAGGGAGAAAGTTACCAGTTTGGCACATTTTGCCAACAGTGTGACCTATTCATATTCCACTGTATTTTTCACAGGTGCAATGTGGAAAAGGCAGACATCTGTCCATGTGAACAAAGACAGTAAGACAGAGATGTCCTGTGACACCACAAGGTACTCCTCAGAAAAACCTATTAGGAGTTTCAGAGGCTGTAAGGAGGAGGAGACCCCCTGCTCACAGCATGCTTGCTTTCCTCTCCTGTGATCATACCAGAACACTGCAGACTGTGTCTATGGCTTTCCATGCATGGAAAAAACAATGCCAAGAACTCTTTTAAGATAACAGTCTCACCAAGTGCAGTCAAGAGCTTAATGAAGGCAGCTTTCACAAATAAAGTGAAGAGCTCTGGACACAATCCAGAAGAGGATGTTGGGAAGCAAATTACTGCACTGACAATAAATTGGGTTTCTATGTCCAAATTTTAAAGTAACTAATTGTATTTTGTGGTTATTTCCCTCTGTAACAGCCAAGAAACATGAAGGGACTCTGCACAGAAAATTATAATAGTTGCTTTACAAAGTGTATCTGAAACTCCCATTTCTCACATTTCCATCCTTATGATTGAGATTCACAGTCCCAAATCCTTCCATTAAATTACTAACCAAAAAATTATGCTATTGCAATTAGTACAAGCAGTACAGCAAAGTCTGTGCAAGTTTAGATGCAATTTAAAAAGTACATTTATTAGTATGTACCAGATGCTTTTTAACTTATCTAATCATCTTAAATAAACAGCATTGGTCAACTACCTATATTTAAAAGCAGTACTGCCCATGACACAAATGGTGGTATCCAGATTATGACAGGCACTGAAATCTGTGAACCAGGTTTCCAGGTTCCTGCAGGTGGAGATCAACACGGCAAGCCAGACACAGCAAAAATCTGCACAGAACACAACCACAGGATGAGGGCAGGTTGGACGGGGCTTTGAGCAACTTGGGGTAGAGGAATATGTCCCTGCCCATGCAGGGAGGGTGGAACTAGATATTCTTTAACATCCCTTGCCACCCAAAATGCTCTATGATTCTATGATTCTATCAGTATCCTTTCGTTTCCTTAGCTGACCTTTTACATCTGTCTATTCCTTTAGGATCTATTGCTTTTAAGGACCACTTTTATTCTACTTTAGGGAAAAACTATTCTTTTCCCTAATGAGAATAATCTGTTGCTACCACTAGTCACCTTTTTAAGAGATGCCTATTCAAAGGCATGATCCAGAGACTCACATTAATCGCATGAAAAAATAGTAATCTCTGGCATACTGCAAATGCACTGAATGCTTGACATTTTTATGATTATGCTAATGTTGTGACATTTGATGTGCTTGTTTTTGAAAAAACATCATGCAATTAAGTTCTCTGAAAGAAAACCAGAAAGAAACAGATCAATCACTGAGAAGGCAGAAAGAATGAAAACTGCTTCTATCATCTTTAGAAACAAATGCCTGCTAGTTGATGGCAAACATTTGAACTAGATATTTCAGATTTTTCAGTTTTACTCTGAAAGTAAAGAGCACTGATAGGGTGACTTTCAATTTTTAGCACAAACAGTGGCTTCACTTTCACCTCTTCTCTCTACCTTTGAAGTATAATGGCATTTGTCATAAAATGACTCTTTCCATCACTGAAAGAATTACAACTCTTAGAAAACTATTACTTCCCCTTAGTCAATTCCAAAATATGCATAACCCAGTTAGGTCATGGAACCTTGCTTTTAACTTCATCCCCTTTTAAAACATGTTGTCTGCCTCAGTTATATCCCAAATTAAAGTAGGAGAGAGATAAGATTTATAAATGCTAATATAAATAATTTCATAATTCCTCTCCCCCACCTACAGATCCGAAAATAAACAGGAAGAACCAGAGAACTAAAAGATGCTCTACTGAAACAGCAGAGTGTTTGATGGCAGGAAGGCTACATGGATCCGAGCTGTGGAGTCAAGAAGAAATACAGAAGAGAAGCAGACACTGGAGGAGAACCACAGGGGGATCCAACTGCTTATTTTTGGTAAAAAGCTACAGAAGACATAAGAAATGGCTAAAGGTTAACTATAGCAATGCTAAGAAGCAAAATCCATCTCCTGAGCCAGATCCTTGGAAGCAGTTGCTCACTGAAAACCTGAAGTTTGCCGGTTTGGCAAGTAGAAGTAAGCAAGTAGATGGACATACTAGAGAAAGTCCACTGAAGGGCCAAGCAAACTTTTGAAGCAAATTAAAAGCACATTCATAACCTCAGGGACTGTATATATTTTAATCTCTTGTTAAAGACAAGTGTTAGTCAGATTGAGTTTAAAAAGAAATCTAACTTGATGGAGATTTAGTACTGATGAAATCAAGAATCACCTTAATTCCAAGAAATTCAATTCCTTATATAATACATAATCAAGGCAATATTAGCAAGCTTAGGAAACTGCAAAAAGAGACTACATAAAGGTGTTTGTTCAAAAAAATTGAACGCATGGTTAATTATTGGCAAATCCTGAGTTAAACTCTGAAAAGGAAATTATAAAGAGGACTAAGCTAGAAAACTATAGGAGCAGTTTCAGCTGTTTTTCCTGAGACAGTGCAAGATAACAAATTTAAGTTAAAGAATTGGTCTGAAATTCAAGGGAAAAAATAAAAAGGGTATTCAAAATCAAGAGGAATGAACCAGCAAAACACAAGGCCTAAGAAAATTATCTTCAGCACACTCAGAGACTCTCACACCTTTTCTGTTCCTCATAAAATGTGTACACCTGAACTTTACTGATGTTCTCAGAATTTGGCTTTTTCCAGATGCATGCATTAATAATGTAGAGCCACTTGACCTACAGAAAGATCTCCTTATATGATTGACATGGCAACAGATGCAGCATTTCTCTAACAGAAGTGACAATTAGTGGGTCCCCCTTTTGCCACCCCTCCAGTATGACATTAACCTTTCCTGAGTTACTTTCCTACAGTGTAAAAGTAAACCCAAAGCTTCCCAGATCAAACACCCTTCTTTTGGGATGTTTTATCTTGGAGACACCTCAATATCCCAAGTGTTTCTGTCCTTGGTCATAGTCTCCAACAGACACTTTCTGCTTCTGCTGGCTGCAAAGTCTTTGAGAAAGCTGGCCCACTGGCTAGTGGTGGTCAGAAGGGAAACAAAATCTGGAGGGAGGGAGTGTTTCTTCCGACTGAACTAAGTGCCTTAGGCAGGTCTATGCCGACATGTGAGCCCAACTACAAAAACACTGCTCACCTGCAGGTATGCACTTAGCAGAAATATACCCCAAAATCTTAAGCTTTTAAGGATGGCAATTAGCTTTTCAGTTCAGACCAGTGTCTCAGCTACATGACCTGTAAAGACCAAGACTAAACCAGACTAAACATATTACAGCCTATTTTATCTAGCTGGGACCAAACTGTCAGTGGTTTGGGTAGATTTCATCTTATTTAATCCCCTGGAGTATAGATGTCTATATCTGAACTAGTTAATCTGTGTGTTTTGGGGTTTTATTGAGTTAATGAAGAAAAACAAGCATTTAAAGGTGATTTATCTGACCTATTTTTGCTGCTCTACACTACAATGAGATCAATCACAACTTAAATTTTGTTAAGTCAAATGACTCAATCTCTGTCTGACTTGATAAATAGAACATAATTATTGGCTTAGAAATTTTGAACACAATGCAATCTTCTGCTGACAATGGAGACAAGACACTGCAGGCTACTAGACTCAGTACACCTAAATTATTCTTCTCCTAGCACTCCACATATACCCTACGATGAAGCTACTTTGTTTTCCACCAGTAAAGAGGACCTTTGGCTTTTTCCATATTAGCTTCCTCGTCTGTTTTTTTTGTAATGCAGAGAAGTAAAATGATATTTTGCTTAAATATTTTCTTCAACCTTTGAGAATCCAAATCAGAAATGGAAGTGTGCCTAAGGCATTCACTCTTGAATATCTGGATGTTACAGGTTCTACTAGGTACAAAAAAAATGGCACATCTGAATCTTGAATTCATTTTCCTAGCCAAGATCTACTAGCAGAAATAAACAGGATCTAACACAGTAGAATATCAGCCTTTAGACCCACCATAAACTGATGTGTTTTTTTAAACCCAAACCTGACTAAATAGGGTGTTTTAAACCCATGCTCATTATAATTAAATGTAATTACAATATCCACAGCTTTAAATTAAGGTTCAATCAGAATTAAAACAGCTTCTGCTAAATTAAATTATTTTAAAGTATAAGTTGAACTAAATAAGAAAAGCATGTAAAAATACCAAAAAAGCCCAAGCTCACAGATATACGTCTTTTCTTTATCAAATGGTATTGTGAAATTGTGAAAATTAATTAATGAAGTAGCCATAATTGTAACAGTAAAGTCAAAGAAGTAAAATTTAAAATAAGACCAATACTTTCCAAACTCTCCAAGATTTTGGTTACTTTTGCATTGCCAGTTCCCTCATTTCAAAGTGCTGAATTCACAACCATGAAAAGTAATGACAGCTGGGGTTACCTAGCATCTCTGAATACCAGATCCAGAGCACCACACCTCCAAATTTAGAAACTCCTTTTGACAATATTTGCCAACACAGTTTCCTGCTATAATATGCAACTCCTTAAACTACTCACAAGTCATTTCTTAGACCAAAGAGATCAAACCTCATTTCCACCAAACACTGAGGGAGTCCTGACACTGATTGCAATGAGTGCAATTCCTTTTTCTGCAAAAAGAAGTGGAGGGGGTGTATATGAAGTTATTTGTTGGATTTCTTATAAGGAGCCTTCCTTACCTTTGAGTCATTCTATAGTAAATACCATATCATTGCTCAATTGTATGGAAATGGTGATTAGTGGTTCTGCAAATGTTTTGTTTAGGATTTGCATTTTCTCATCAAAGGGTAATTCTCTGCCTTCATATGCTGTCAGCCTCTTTCAGATGAGACAGCTCAGCACAGAGATGCTCAAATATATCAGGAAGAGAAGGAAACATATTAAACCACAAAAAAATGTACAAGCTAAACACAGAGACTCTGAGTTCAACCACAAGGGCTTGGAAATCAAGGGAGTTGTGGCAAAATATTTTGGGTTGCCCTAAAATTTAAGCTACTTGCTTTAAAGAGAAATTTCAGAGACTAAGGCAGAATGAAAAGCAGCAGGGAATTTTAGCTTCTGCTCCCAATTTCTGACTTCAAAATCTTTTTACTTTATTTTACAAGTGAAACTTTGGGGGTTCTGTGTAGTTTAAACAGCTGTCCAAAACATGTGCTGTAGACCCTCAGCCATGAGGAAGCAGTTGATAATGGGGAAGGGATAATAGTGTGGAGCCACCATCCATTTCAGAGATATCCTAAGATATCCCTGGGTTTTGATAGGTCTCTCCCACCATACTGGTGTGGTCAAGGAGCTCCAAGCTCATTTGCATTGTGATGATAATGCTGAACAGAATTTTCTGTACCCAAAACCAAAAGACAGTTCTTTGGGTTGCACTGATTTTGTTAAGAGGGATTTCACACGCATTTACTGCTGGCTGTCACCATAATGCTACGATAAGAAATATCTACTTATAATGCTTTTTACCCTTACTGCAACAAAACAAAATGCTACTTTTCCTTCAGCATGTCCAAAACTGTAAACCTGCAACAACTCATCACATCCTTTGTATACACATTTAATCAAACTACTTCAAATATGTATTGTGTAGCCAGTATGATCATAACAACAGTTTGAAATTAATGGACCTTAACTGCCTTTAATTCTAATTTCACACCACTGCCAGTGTGAAATAGCCCTACAATTGAAGAAGCAGGTGTCCATACAGAATAGAAAGAGGGCTGAGCCACAGACTGTGGATATGGGACACTTCTGATTTGAAAAAATCCATGCAGAGCCCATTGCTTACTTAGGCATGCAGTACAGTAACATAAACAGTATACATCTGACAAATGTTGGTCTGTCTTTGTAGAAGTCAAGGCTTCAGTTTTGTGATTTACAATGTATAAAAAACTTTGATGAATCTAACAATTAAACTAGATTATTTATTGTTTTTTTCTATAAAAGGATTTTCTTGACCGCTGTCTCTAGATGTTGGCATCCTATACACAAAATATAATATAAGCAATCATTGTGTTTCTTACAATGTTCTTTAAAGATAGAGGACAAGTTTACAGAATGCTGAATTTTCTAGTACCAGATCTAAGTCTGAGAACACCAGAAAGAGCATCATTTGGAACTAAATGGAATGTAAATTTACAGTTTTAGGATACCTGTCCATTAGGCGTGAGGTAAACTCATTCCACTACACAAATCTGAAGTAATAACATCCTTAGCCAGACTAAAACTAGCAGCCCCACATGGCATATTCTTCTTTGTAAGGTTTTCATTTCTACTCAAGACTTGGGCATCCATTTTATTTCACATGATCAATAATGGCTGCTCAAACAACATAGTCTACTGATACAGCCTTCATTCGGTCTGTCACTGGATTCACTGCCCATGAAAGTCTGGAAAACAAATACAAGCACTCATTCAGAACCACAGAATGGTTGAGGTTGGAAGGAACATCTTGAGGTCATCCAGTCTAACCCCACTGCTCAAGCAGGGTCACCTATAGAGAGTTGCCCAGGCCCATGACTAGATAGTTTTTTCATATCTTCGGGGAGGGAGACTCCACATGTTCTCTGAGCATCCTGTGCCAGTACTCAGCCACCTGCAAAGTGAAAAAGTGTTTCCTCATGTTCAAAAGGAAACTCCTGCTTCAGGAGCCCATTGCTTCTTGTCTTGTTATTGGGCACCACTGAAAAGAGGCTGGCACCCTCTTTGCACCTTTCCTTTATATATTTAGCAATATGGATAAGAGCCTCTTTGAACCTTTTATTCCCTAGACTAAACAGTTCCAGCTCCATTCAGCCTTTTCTCACAGGAGAGATGCTCAAGTCCCTTATTAACCTTCAGTGGACTCTCTCTGGTATGTCCATGTGTCTCTTCACACTAAATCAACAAGTTATGGCTTGGGAGGCCACAACTGGACACAGCAATCTAGAGTGACCTTGTCAGTACTTCAGAAGTTGGAAGGATCTCCTCCCTTGACCAGCTGAAAACACTTCTCCTAATACAGCCCAGGATACATTTAGCCTTTGCTGCAAGGGCACACCCATAGCTCATGACAACTTAGCATCCATTAGGACACCGGGTTGTTTTCTGTAAAGTTTCTTTCCAGCTAGTTAGCCCCCAGCCTATGCTGGTGCATGGGGTTGTTTGCCTGCAGGTGCAGGGCCTGTCACTGCTCCTTGTCCACCTCTGTAAAGTTCTTGTCAGCAGTCAAGTCAGGTCATTTCTCCAGCCTATCCAGATCCCTGCGGATGGCAGCACCACCCTTTGATGTATCAGAAGATAATCTTGTGCCTGAAGTGTAAAACTTGGGACTGCTTCCCCATCATTTTTTCCAGCATCTACAACTACAAAGCCTCTTCAGGTGAGTTACCAGACCTTTCCTTCTTGGGGCAAGGGATTCCCAGGTTCACCAGGTACACCTGCTAAGTTCTGTGCTGACTCCAACAGCACAAGGGACAGCTGGAGTTTACAGATAACCTTTTTATTAGGCAAATTACATTCCTCATTAGAATGACATAGTTAAAGCACTGAAGTAAAAAAGGATTGTGCCTCACACTGACATGTTGACAGCAATTTCTCTTCTATCAAAACAAGCATCATAAAGACAGATTCTTTCTCATAAGTACCAGCAATTTTTGAAGAGAAAACAAAAAGCAATATTTGAACAAGGGGAAAAAGGTAGATTTATGAGAAAAACAAGGAGCTTTTTCCTATGGAAAAAGACTAGTGTCACAAGGTTCAAATATTTTAAAATATTAAATTTGTTGCCAGATTGAAATTTTCTATAAAAATATTATTCCAGGGAATTGATTAAACCCCTTGCCAAATGGTAACATATACATAAAAAAGGGAAATCTTTGATTTTTGCTAACAAACAAACAAAAAGAAAGTTGCTTAATACCCCTCTGAGGCTTACTCCACCTATTCTTTATAGCTTTTCATTAAATTCCATTAACTCATGATCAAATCTTGAGTTATATTTAAGTTTATTGAATTCAAGAATGATTCCAACAGCACCAGACTAATGAGAGGATCAGGCCCTAAGAGTTGCTTGTATAAATATTGTCATGCCTCTATATAGCAACTTTTTCTTCAGTTTTTAACATTATTACATTTAAGTAGGAGGGCTCTTGCAGGCTGCATATTCCTCACTCATCACTTCCACTTTGCAAAACATGTGTTTAATAGGGCTGTGATCAAAATCAATTTTACAAGTTTGCCTGGGTATGGTAAGCAAAGAGCTTTTGGACTACAGTGGAGCGAATGACTACAATACATCAGTCTGCAAATGGGGCTCCAAAAGTGGAAAGACAGCCAAATACTCAAAGGACCATCAAAATTAACAGTGCCCCAAAGAGAAGCTTTTATGATCTCTAGAGGAGACACTGTATTAAGGCAAATTGAATTAATCCCAAATTTATTTAACAAGGCTGGAGTGATATGATTCTTTTACTGTTTAATTCACAGCTATTAATCATTAAACACATTTTAGACAACCATCAGATATTCATTTTACATGCAATAACATTTTTATTGAAGTTAACATAATAGTACATCTTAAGAATTCTTTTGAAAATGTTCCCTTAGGAAAAAAAATTATCTGCAAAGTAAAGACACAAATTGTATGCCTCATGAGTTAGCCAATTTTGTAAATAGGTGAACATATATCATTATGACACTATTCTAATGCCACACATATCCTCTGCTTTAATATGCATAGTAAATTATTTGCCCGGGTTTATTTTATGAATATTGCTGATTTACTCATCCTGGACAGGTCAAAAGAGGAACTACAGAGATTGTAAGCTACTGTTTTACAGCTATCATTTTCTTTTCTGTTTTGAGAAAGAATTTTTCAGACTGGATTTTCTGCTCCCCTAAGATCCTCTTTGACTTCAAAGAAACTCCTCCCAGAAAAATTACTTTGGCCCTAACCCTGAAAGCTGATCTGTATCAATAGACATCCACAATATCCCACTGAACTCAGTGGAGCTCAATATGAAGATATGTGAAGGTTTTGTTGATTTAGTGTTAAGAGAAAAGTCACAGGTTTCCAAGGTAAGGCCTGTACTTCCATGTACAGTGATTAACTGGCTCATGTTTAGCTGCAAGTCACACCAGCCTACTTTCCTAATGAAATGTAGCAGGAATTCAATAAGAATAATAAAATTGTTTCAAATTCTCAAAGTTTCTTTTCTGTCCTGAAAATATATTCATTTCAGTGACTTTCTGACAATTTTGCTTATAAAAAGATTTCAAAATTACTTTATGGAAGTAGATTTTTTTGTAAGCCCTTTTTCTCTAAATCACCCAATTCTGTTACACAAAAAGGAATAGCCCCACTTTGTAGTTTGAGTAAAAATTTGTGTTCTTCTAGTAATAAACTCATTGATCAGAACAGTGAAGATTAATTGCATGTCACTGTCCTGAGATGATTCTTCACAAAATTCTACCCAAGTTTGAAAGTCTCCTTTGGCAGAAATTTAATAAACCTATAGCCACAAAAAAACCTCAATTTTTTCAAAGACTTTAACAAGCTGCTTGTAATTTTTTTCTGGTTTATTGAAGGAAAGGGAGTCAAGAGGAAAATTCCAATAAAACTGTATGTAAGCCAAAGGTTTGTTTATGTTTGTATGGATTAGCATTCACACGTTTCCTGTTACTAGACTTCCTATTAGCAATGTTTAACTTTAACCACATATCCTGGGTTAAGGAATAGCTCCTGAAATCAATTTCCTGATTAGGCTAAGAAAGGTCAAAGAGTAATTTTGAAGCCACATGATTAAGCTACCAGCATCTACTGCATAGCCTTGTTTTAGCATATAAAGTTACTGCAAATATTAGCTAAAGGAGGTGGCACACTCTTGTGAGTACACAAAACTGTAGAGGAAAAATAATCCCAGAGTCTTATTCACTCAAAGTGAAATTTACTCTCTCCACATGCACACATAGAATACACATCAGTGGAGACATCTCTCAGTTATGGTGAGGCCAACCTGGCAACCTCTTAACATGTTCATAATTTTAAACATGGCTGTGTGACCACTGCCAGAGCTCAACTTCCAGCCAAGAAACTTCCTGCTGTACATCCCATCACAGACTTCCTTCATACACTTGCTACAGACCTTAAAGAAGAAACAAGGTTTATGGTAATATAAGAATCCACAAACTTATATTTATCATATTCTGGAGCAAAAAGCACAGTGATTTCTGCTTCCTTAGGAAAAAAAAAAACATCCAACAGATGGATGATGAATTTGCAAACAACTCTGCAGCAGATACTGCTGTGGTACCAAATCAGCAGAAAGTAATGCATCAGTATTTTTTCTGTTTAAATACAAATGTGAACAATCTTCTGCCCAAACACCTCAGATAAGAAATATCTGAAAAAGTTTGTGAAGCTTCCTCCTGGAGGGATTCTTGTTGCCGGCAGTAAAATTGATTCTTTTTTAATAGGGGCATGAGTAATGACAGCCTATTGACACATCTCAATAGCAATGAGGAACTCTAGAGTTAAAGTTGGTTGTCTGGATTCATTCTCACTGCAGAGCATTGCCCTTTTCTGCTGAGTTCTCATCTACAAATTTTTTCACTCTTATTCAGTTTTGGTAACTTGATAGAATAGAAGATGACAGTCAAATGAATGAAATCCCATGTTCTGACATCATCATTTTCTTTTAGATCTGTGAGACAGGCAATGGGATTTAGTGAGCAACATTGGATTTAGTGAAGATAGTGTTGGTATTTAGTTATCTCATTACAACTACAGGAGATTTAATAGAGGGCTCACAAGTAATTAAGCAACTTGGATTGCAAGTCATAGTTTTAAAAATAAGACTTGGTTTGACCCAAGGCCTACCATTGCTAATACAAATCACTACTCTGTTGGGCATTCCTCTCTGTCTAACACTATCATTTATGTTTATGTCAGTATGGCAGCATTTTACACTAGTTTTGCACAGGGAAGGCCTCTGGATAAGATGCAAGATAGTGGAGACAATCAGTCATCAGTCTTTACTCAGGATTTCCTGACTGCATGTGAACAATAACAAAATCTACCTCTTTTTCTTTTGTAAAAACTAATGCATTTCAATATATATATATAAATAGAGAACATCTGTTTCTTACACTCAAATCTAGTTAAATTCCAGTCACAAGAAACTGGCTCAATTTTTACATTTAGGCTGTTTGCAAGACATAATTTTTATTAACCCTTCATAGTAATTTAGCCTTCACTGCTCATACACAAAACAAATACAAGTGAATGCACATGAGCATTTGTGGACTTCATTCATTTGTGGACTTAACATTTAGAATTAACTTTTCCAGCCACGTGACCGGTTCTACCAGCCAGACAATACAACTTTTGTTCTCTAACTGGATTTCTTAAACTTTGTAAGAAACAGCATAGCACTTGAAAAACATGTTCCAGCATCCTATAAAAACAATGAAGATTACCTGAGAAATAACAACTTTGAACAGAAATAACAATCTAATGACTTTTGTTATATTTAAAGAAATCTTCTCTTTCTTTTTTCTTTTTTTTTTTTTTTCTCCAGAGGGATACTTCTGCCTGGCTAAAGGTATCCTTTTCAGATTTTAAAATACTCTCTTTCTTTCCTAACATGCAGTGAGCAGGGGAGAAGGATTTCTCTTGTCACATTTAAACCAACTCATCACTACAAAAGCAGCTTTCCTGTCTGCCCAGGAGCTGCCGCGTTGCTGACCTCTCCTCCTTTTTCTCCACATGTCCCCTGACTTACTTTGGGCTTTTTCTGGTCAGCAGCTTTGACATTTTACCAGCTGATTTTGGTTATCTGAAAACATAAAATTCTAGGACCGTTTACATTTTAAATTGTAAACTCTTTTGTAGAACATGTGCTGACCTTTCAGCAGCTCATGCTCCTCTGATGTAAATCCTCCTGTCTCAATACCTACATTGCAGGTACAGATTCCCTGTATTCTCCAGTTGAAATACAGCAAGGTCTATTGTGATACATGAAGGGACGAGACCCACCAGCAAGAAAATCTAAGGTTTTATTCAGAAGCGTCAGTGTATATATATATAGATAGATAGATAGATATAGATATAGATATATAAAATTCTACTCCTAAGAGCTTTTTTTTGGTTACAACACACAGGCTTAATCACAGTTCCACAATAAATCAGCCCTCTTGACATCTTCTATTGTTCTCTTCAAAGCCACAGCTAGCAGAGTGCGAAGTGTGTACTTTTCCAAGTTTCTTCATGGAATAGAGGAGATGGTGTGCTGTTCTGTGTTGATGTCAGCACTCGTTCATTCAGTTCTGTCTCAGGTACACACTGTCCAGGGATGCTGCTGCTGCTGTCGGCACTGCTGCTGTTGCTTTCTGTTTAACTCTTTCCTTACACCAACACCTGTTACCCCAACAGTCTATGGCCAAGGAATCTCACTTTCTACAGTGCGTTTTCCCTATTCTTTTTCTTATTATTGGGAGTGTTTGTGCTGTGGCACCTGGAAAAATCACTGCGTTTTCAGTCTTTTGTTTCCTTACTGCTTATAATACCTGCATACAGGTACAGAATTACTGCGTAAATCACCTTGATAAAAACACAGTTTTTGGCAGCCAAACTCATTGATGTTCTGTGCCATGTGTCTAGTGGTTGTGTAAGTATTCTACTAGTTCTGAACCTGCAACCCAATAAATGAACATAACTATTTTGATGGTAACATTTCTGTTTTAGGGGTTTTTTTCTGCCTTTTTGGTAACGGAGCGTTGAATAACACAAGTTCAGTCATATAGAAATATTTCACACCTCTCAACTCTATTTCTTTGTAATCCCAGACAAATGGCCACTGCTCATGAATGGTGGGACTCTCCACCTCATGGGCAGTGAGGTAGATTATCTGTTTCTCTCTGGTGAGGAGAAATACTGCACACTTTCAGCATTGATGGAAAAAGTGTCAGTGCCCTTGTTTTAAATGACAGTAGAGCAACTAAAGTATAGAATCAGATCCTGGGAGATTTGGGTAATATATTCTCCTGAGATAAAAGGTGTTCATCCCCTATTTTCAAAGAAAGTGCCCTAACCACTAAATTAAAGCTTGATCAAAGTACCCTAGTATGGCTCTGCACTGCATCACAGAGGAATACATGAACATCCACTGGATTCATCTAGAACCTGAGTCTGACTTTATTTTCCTATTGGAAATGAAGGGAGAAATCTGGCCTGTGGTTAGATATCACTATTCAAGATTTCTTAGAATATACAGCAACTATACTCCTCCTTAATTGCTGTCTACTTCTGTCAAGATAATACCACAGTAACTCCAATGAAGTTACGGCACTTACAGTAGTACAGCTGATAGCAAAACTTGGTTCGATATCCTCAAACATAAATGGATATTTTATCTGTTTAGTGCATGCTGTCTCTTTTATTGAAACTGAAACAGTGAGACAAAAGTCATCCTGAAGAGACCAAAAGAAACTTAAACATGTATTTTTTTCTAAGCATATGAATATTTTATGGTTTATGGTTTCCATAGTACTAATTTACTTTGTTTGTTCAACATTCTGAATTGTCAGAATAGGCATTAGACAGAGCAACAACAGAAAAATGGAAAATAAGTCAGTAACAAATGGAGTTCTTACATTTTTCTTTGGGACGCAGACATGAGGATGTACACACTATCAACACTTTGCAAATAACATACTAATCATTCACGTGTCCCAAACTTAAACCAGGACTTTAACACTCCCAGAAAGTATTTAATACACTTCTAAATAATTCTAAAATTATTCTGGTCACATTTAAATGTAGAAAAGCCTCAATAAAAATAATCATAGAAGAAGAAGACAAACCAGGTATATTTTGAAAGGAAACAGTGTGTATTCCGTACAGTCAGTTTATCAGACTAGCAAGTTTCTTACTAATATCTACAGTCAGATATTTTCAATTCACTTATTTGTGCAATCAGTTTTAGAAAAGGTTAAATGTTATGAGGGATTTCTTTAAAATCTGTATTAATAATATTTCCTCCCTTTATCATTCTTTATTCATCAGAATTAAAACCCTATTTGTATTTAGCATTTTGGTATTGGTTTTAAATGTATCACAATTTGCTTCTTCCTCTTAGGTAATGACAAGGTAGGAAACAGCAAAGACAGACTTGCTTGGGAAATGCACAATATTTTTGACTGTGTTTTACAAACTCTGTGCTGTGTTCCAGTGAAAAACAAACAGAAATATTTAAATTACTTCATTGCCTCTCTAGGCTCTACCTAAACTCTTCCTTAAGTCCCACTCAAACTGAAAGCTTCCTTTGTTATCCTGGTCTACAGCACCTGAATGGTGCCAAACAAAACTAATTCAGAGCTCTTAGCAAAAGAGTTTCTTTCTCTGACTCCTCCTCAATATCAGATAGAGAAAAAAATTAGTCTTTTTCTTTTCTCTCAGTATTAACTAACAGCAGAGAAAACAAAAACATCATCTCCCTCACGTACACTCATCTTCCTCCTTTTTAATTTCTTTTGAGTCTCTTTGATTTCTCATGTTTATTATTCACCTACTTAAAGATGTTACCCTTGATGGTATGAAGTGGTTTTACATGGAATCCTTGTAATGCACCAACTCATAACTATAATGTAGGCTAAAAGGTGCTACCCAAATTGCTGTGGTTTCAAAATTTACAAAAAGAATGTATTTCCTAGAGCAATCTAACCTCTCCTTTTACTACAACAACAAAGTAAACCCATTAGGAAGACTGTGAGTTTGAGCAATTAATTACACACTTAATAATATTTTATAGTTTTCTAAATACTTTAAAGTCCTTTCCAAACATTATGATTCAGTTCCTGCTACCACTCCTCATGCAGACTAGGAAAATTAATGGTATTACTCCAAAAGCAAATTTCATTTAGGTTCTGGGAAAATTTGGGGTTTGATTCAGGTTTTTTTCTAAGAATTCAATGAACCCTGACTGTATGCATTTTGCAGAATGGGAAATGGAAACTCAGACACTAGAGAACTTCATGTAACACAACAGTGGAAAGACAAGATTATTCTTTTAAAAATAAAGTTTTTGCTCTTAAGTATCTCACACAGGTGAAGTGTTCCAAAGGCACAAAATGTGGTCAGCCACTAAATCATTATGGAAAACCTCAGAGCTGTATCCTACCTCACATTTTGTTTCTTTTTTTCTTCTTGTTATGTTACTGCACCGTAAGAACATAAAGAATGGATAACTAACTATTGCTCAGAGTTTCATATTTATTGCATAACCAAAGCCATAATCACATCAAAAAGTTACAGAATTAGAAGAGTATAATCATAATAGCTGAAAATCTTAAACATGTCAAGCATACCACTGATGTGACAAAGACCTTAGCAGCTACTCAAATCACATGGTTTGCAAAGGCATCCTTTCTCAAACAAAATAATTACAATTTACATTCAAAGTTTAAAACAGAAGACAATGACAAATACCAGTTCTGTTATACCTGAGTTAGAATTTTAAAATTATGAGGCAAATATTCATGACTTAAAGATGTTGAGTCTGAGAGTATGAACTACTAAGTGAATGTTTAATAAAGCCAGGTACAAATTAAAAAGCTCAATATGTATTTCTCAATTCTGCACAGAAATCCTCAGTTTGGTGGTTGGAATCACATCAAATCAAACTTTTACTAGGTTTCAAAAAACCCTGCATATATTCATGGTTTCCAGAGGCTAGTCAAGAGCTTGAAATATTGGTCTTGACTATCCAGTCAAGACCAATTCTTTCCACAGGAAAGTAATTCTCAGAGGAAATTATTTGTCACGCTACTTCCAATCTAAAGATCTAAACACAGTCTTTCCTCTAGCCTTTGGCACAACCCATAATAATTGGACCATGGGAGAGAGCGACAAAAAAGTGGATCCATAAGATGCATGCCAAATATCACTACCTGCTCAATCATTTGCTTTCTCACCTTTCCTCCCCATCAGGAATAATCAGTAGCTGAAGTATTAAATGACATGTCGTAGTCATTCACTGATGGAGGAGCAAGACAGAATGACATATTCTGCTGATCATTTATAGCTATTGGTTGTTATATGATACTGACTTGCAATACATAGCCTTGTTTGAATTTCAGATGAGCAGATGGCCAGATGGATTAGCCTGTAAAATTAATATTCCAAACCCATACACAGCAGGACTTTGTATGGGAACTAACTGCTTCAAAAATCCATGAAGTCAGTTTAGTGGATTTTATTTTTCAAGCCTCATTTATTATTTCCTACACAAATACTGAAACCTGTAACAGCAAAAGGCAATACTGGAACACTTTGGTATTTTGGTGCCATGGCTTCCTTGAATATTTCTTTCACCATTCCAGGAGAACCCATTTCCAATGCACACTTGGTAAAAAGACCAAAATTCATTTATCTAGCTTACATTGAAATATTTGCGTAAACCTACAATGAGGTGCACAGTACATGGAATCTAGAGATATTTAGGTACCTATTTTTGGCAACAGGCTTTAGCAACAGTATTGAAGTTATTCCCAAAACCAGTTCTCTGTGCTTTTCAGGCCTCTCCCTGTGTAGGACTGTATGTGCACAGGCATCTGGCAGATGTCATCTTCAGTTCCCCAAATGACCAAAGCACAGACCTGCTGAAACAGGAAGGAGTGACCCACTTGCTGGTGATCATAGTGACAGAGGGTACAGTTAGAAACCGCAGTCTTGAAGAAGGGGACAAGATCCAGCTAAAAAACCTGTATTTTTTATGTCCCCTGGATCTTTCTGAAAAGCTTACCTCAACTGCAATTAGTCTGTCTTGACCTCTGACCCACTGCAGAGGAACATAATACAAGTCTTGAGGGAAACTTCTGTATTTTAAAGCTACCAACTTGATTACTATTGATTACCTACTTGCCTCAATGGTAATTTCCTTTCGTCAGTAACATTTCTGCCTGACTGCTCCTTCTGGGAATTGGGTTTTCTGTTATATTCCTCTTTTTTCTCCAAACTGATTTAAAGAAATATATTTTGGTTATTGTTTTGGGTCAAGCAAGGGAGGTAATAGAAGGGAAGAGCTCAGCTCTAATCATAGTAGGAACTTATTAAAGAAATCTCTCATTGTTCCAGGGTAACCATAAAGGTAACTCTGCTATTGAAAATTAGACTGTCTCATGAGGTATGTTTTCCTTTCCCCCTTTGATGGGGGAAAAACATAATAATTTAAAATAAATAATATATGAGCCATTAGAATACTTCCATATAGTTACAATCTCGCTACTTAATGTGAAAACTGAAGGGATTCCTGCAGTTAAATTACTGTGTGGTCAAAAACTAAGTTTAGGGCTGACTCTCAAATATGATGACCCAGCTGAGTGGCTCAGAAACAATGACGTTGGGCCTCCAAGTGGCGGATGAGGCTTTTGTTTTATTTGTTTGACAGTAAAAATCTTGGCTGTTGCTTAGCAGCCACAGAGACAGAGGCGTTTCCAGACAAAATAAACTACACTGCAGCAGGTAAACCTTTCACAGCAATTACCAAATGGAAATGAGATCTGATCACTGCAAAGCAACCCAACTACTTTGTTTCCTGCAGATGTTTTAAGCACACAAACGACAATTTGGGATTTCTCGATGCCAGTGTGAGAAGGCTTCATATGCTAAAAAAAAAAATACACTGATTTTGGAAAATGGTATGCTGAGAGTCCTAGAAGCAGAGACCAAAGTTTTCAAACTTCTGTCAGCTGTTAAATCCATATCTAAATAACACGTTAAATAACTAGATTTTCTCTCAGAGACAATGAACACGTAAAACTGTTGGTTCCAGGGAATTTTCGTGTGTCCTAGGAGCATTGCACTCATCCAGAACTGAAATACAAATAACAGAGCACCAGACTGAAAAGCTTTTGTGGATGTTTTAACTTGATATTAATTCTGATAAGCCTTATTTCTACATTTGCTGTCACAAAAGCATCCCCACATCCTGAGTTCTCCAGCCAAGACTCGCGCATGTCACCTACCCCTGTATGCTTCATTTCCACACAAAGTCTTCGGCTTTCACAGGACTCACCTCCTATACCAAAAAAAAAGGAAATGCCAAAGCTACTCTTGCATATCACAGCTGTACAGCTCTAAGGCAGGTATTTCACTGAGAAAGCAGCACTTGGCCTCAGTGAGCAAACAGAAAGGGCCGAATTCTGCTCTCATTACCCTGGGGCATTCCACCACAAGGAGGAATCTGCATGTGAATAACCCTAGAGAAGAAATGTGTTTCCAGACACTTGAGCTTAAAGACTAAAAAAATGCTGTTGTGAATTCTGTCATCTTATATTTTCATTGGCGGGTTTTTGGGGGTGGGTTTTGTTGTGGGATGTTTTTTTTTTTACTCTCAGAGTTGATCCACGGGGCATTGTTATTATGTTGCTGTCTCACCTTTCAGTTGACAGACAGACTTCCTGCTGGAGAGACATTATTATTTAACCGGATCCACTCATCCTGCCACTGATTTGTTTTACTTTTGTTCCTGGCAAAGAACATCAAATCTAGCTAATGTTTCTTTTCTCATTTGGGCAAGTCCTTCAGAACACTTTAGTAAATTAACCCTATGTAGTTCACTTAGTAAACACAGGATCTCCTGAAAGGATTTATAAAACTAAATTACTTTAGAATTTCCAGACAATCTTTGTTTTTCTTTCATTTTGTCTGACACAAGCTTAAGAAAAGACTCAGGAAGCAAATGTGAATGTTTAAGTCCTCAGCAAATAGAAATTCTAAGCACAGCATGAGAGAATCAAAGCAAAAAGGAGAGGTTTTAATAAACAATATAGATGAAGACATGCCAACTCTGTTTCTGAAGTAGAAGTATTATCAATGAATATGAAATAGTCTCTTTTAATTATATTAATCTTTTCTAGCTAAGGTTACCCTTTAGACATTGTAATCCCTCTGGAAATTCACATCTTCAATTTGACCGCAATCAAATTTTCATTCATTGAGTTTAGGATGCATGTACTTATACTTGTGCATAAATATTTATGATACATCCTGTACTATACACCACTGTTCAAAGAGAAGTAGTAGGCTTCCTAAAAACATTACTGAGTAAAATTTGTTCATCTTGGTAACATGAGGCCAGACAATTCTAATAGCCTTTTATATTCATCCACAAATCTATTAAGAAAACATCTTCAGCATAGCTGTGTTCAATAGAATATTCTCCCTCCCACATTGTCAGAGTTTTGAAACTTCTATCAGATGTTGAAAAGGCTTTAAAATATTACATTATAGATGCCATTCATAAAAATTTCCTCAAGGATCCAATTCCAACTTAGGTAGTAGATAAGGAAAATTATAGTTAATATAAACAAGCCTTGGTCTGAAATGTAGAGCGACAGGTACTCACCACTAATTTCATACATATTTTCTTCTTTCTAACTAGAAAATTAGGAATATAGTTTGCTCGGGGTGCCTGGAGACTAAATGAAGTATTTCTCTTACTACTCACCTTCTTGTTTCTTTACTCCCCAAATGTTCCAAGAATCACCAAGACACGTGCCGAAGTCTTCATTAAAAAAATTAATTAAAAAAAGAACAAGGATTTTTGCCCAAATGCAGAACATTGCAATGATTAACTATTAGACACATGAGCACAAGAGAAGAATCTAGAGATTCAAAGGCTCAGGGACTTGCTCTATATGGGAAAAATTAGATGCCTCTAGAGGTTAGAAGTTAGGCAAGGTTATTTCCAGGCTCCCCAGGCAGGATTTAAAAACATAAAGCAGGGACAGAGGAGGATCACAAACTTATGTGTAACCTACTTGCAGTCTGAAAATCAACAAAGCAGCTTTCAAAACCTAGTACCAGCACCAAGAACAGTTCAGCTCCAGAGCACAAAACTCTGCAAGTTAATTTGGAAGGGGACAACATTAACCTGTGCAGAGCTCTAAACTGGATTAAACCAGTTAAAATTAGCTCAGTTAAAACCAGCTGAAATACCTGAAGATTCACTCTCCTATAGTTGCCCTCCTGGAGAATAGCCTAGGAGCTGTACCCAGCAGAGGCGGCAGCAAGGACTCTGTACCAGATAGCTGCAAAATGGAGAGAGGATTTCTCAAGCAGGGTTAGTATGTTCATGCCAAAGCAGCATTAACAAAAACCATCAACAGCACAGAAAGCAAAGTGAAGTGCAAGCAGATGGGAGCAAGTACTGCAGATGGCCTGTATGACCATCCTGCTCTGGAGGAGCCACCAAGGAGCAGACAGTTGGGTCTGATTAGGAAAAAAGGTTTTGTAGTCACTTTTGAGAGCAGCTAGGCAGTGTTGCCTCTGTGTCAGCTTCTTGAGGCCAAAGATCTTTAATATGGTGACCAAATGTGCAAACAAAAACATTAAAAATAGTCCCTCTGAAGTCCCTTGTCATTAGCTTCCTGGGCTCCCTGTACATATCCTCCTAGTCCTCTGGGGTTCAGCAAACTCCTTCCTCTTCCAAGCTACTGCAAACCCTCTTTCAGCTGAGCTGACCTTATTTGCAGTAACCAACCCAGAGCTGAACATCAGTACTTCGGCAAATCCAAGCTAACAATGCACAGCACTAAAACCAGTATGAGTTCCCAGCCAAAACTGTTGTGTGGGAGAAAGTGCTTAGGAACCTGTGCAACAGGAGCAGACACCCCTTCAACTTCAGCATTAAATGCTAGGTATATCCATAGAATTTCAAATAGTGTGGCCTAGCACCCATAATGTCTCTCTGCACACAACAGTGCATCCATACAGGTTCTTTTTCCCTTGTAAATACTCTGCCTTGGTGCATTTAAAGCTGTGAATACTTGAAGTTAATAGCTTTTGACTTCAATCCATAGGCAGTACAGGATCAATAACCTAATTACATATATAAAAATCTGTTTCCCCCATCACAAAAAAAAAAAAAAACAAACCCACAGCACACAAACCTATCCACATCTGAATAAAGTACATTCATTTGTTTATAACTAAGTCAGGACTGCTTAAAAAGAGAGATTTGCAGCAAGGTTTTTTTTTAAAATATAAGCTTCTGTTCCCTTCATTTTCAGTCTTCCTGCTACAGTTAACAATTATTACACTTAAAGACAAAGCTGCTCTGAAGGAGAACAAGAGCTGGAACTGCCAGAAGTGAGGCTGAGATATTCAGTTAATAATTTAGCAGCAGCTACTTATCAGGATATACAAGTTCACATTCCTCCTTTTCCCCACAGAAATGTCTTCTTCATGAAGGAATTTCTTTGGGAGGTCACTATTAGAGAAGAGAGTGAATAGCACTATCTGCGAGAAAATGCCTATTTCCGGCTCCAAGAATAATTCTGGATAACTTGCCCAGACTTCTTTAAATGAATGGTAATAACATTTTTTAAAGAATATTAAATCCTCTATGCTGAACTCTTCTGCCATGCTGCTGCATTTCATCTGATTTGAAAACAATCTAGGTTTTGCCCTAGTGCAGTTCCAGTAAGAGATCCATACAAAACATGAAAATTAAAAGAAAAAATATAATTAAGCTCTAAACTATTTAAATTTTAAGTTAGATAGAAGAAGAATGAGAGTGATTAAAGTATGTCCGAAACATAATGTCAAATTTTGGATTTCTGAAAAGAGTCCATTCATAACTTGTTATTAAAGAATGTTTATTCACAGGCATTATTGCCTACTAAATATTACTCTTTTTTTCAGAACTTTTCAGTTGCCATTGCAGGTAAATGGTACCATTACTTCTATTTCTCTGTAAGAGAGTCATCCAAATTAAACAAGATTTCTGCAGCGAATTATCAAATATTATATACTCATCAACTGTGATACCCACATGGAAATTTTGAACTTCAGGCTGTAAAAATGTGCTCAAAAGTAATAAAGGTAGTGCAAGTGAAAATCATCTGGCAAAAAAAAAAAATCTGTTTTGACTCATCTCCTTTGCCAAGCAAGGCAAGGCATTTAACCAAAGTAAGTTATAGTGATCAACTCTCCAGATTAAAAATACACTTTTCTGCAAAAATTAAATGCTTGTATGTTCTTTTATATCATTTTTTGCTATGTACAGGAGATAAATTTGAGGAAGTTTTATTTCACTGAGATCCAAATTCATACCACTAACTGCAGGAATTTCTCTGGGGTGCCTAATTAAGAGGCACATCAACAAAGGTTGCCTAAATAAGTCAATGCTGAGAGACGTCTTTAAAGGATAATTCAGTGTTGCTACTCTAAAATTGCCTCTTCTCATGCTCTATAGAACAGGGCTCCTAATCTCAGCTGGGTATTACAATTAGTTGAAATTAATTCTGGCCCCATCCCTAGGGTTCTTACAGTAAAAAAAAATCCTTTTTTCTTTCGTTCTGAAGGAAAAAGAAACATTTTTTTTTTACTCATAAACCCAAGAAATACATAGGACAGATGCTTCTGTCTTTCACTTGGCCCTGCAGGCTTCTGAAAACCTATGGAAAATTCCATTCTCACTGGTGTTATGGTTTCACAAAGTCATAACCACTGCCACTGCCTTAGACTGTATTCAGTATTCCCAGTAGACATTTCTAGCTATCTCGCTTGAACTTCAAATTCACCCCATTTCTAAGCCATTCCAGTCCCCAGGAAGGATCTTCAACAGTCTAAAGCTGAATAAAAAGAACAATGACGTGGCTCCCCACTGCAAACCTGCAGTGGTTTTGAACACAGATGGAAAAAGTAAAACAGAGCCCAGAGTAACTGTCTACATGCACGACCCAGGAGTCTGTGCCCCCTGGAATCCTGAGGATACACAGCTCTCACAAAGGTACTCTGCTCTCTAAGTAACCTGCTTGTGAATTTGACACAGGAAGAACATAGAGTCATGAAATTTAAAAAAAAAAATTAAAAATCAGATCCACGTGTTTATACAACTTCATCTCAGGGTACATTTTACCTCAGTCAAGGGACACAAGCTCCATTAACACAGCCAAGTTCAGTATTTTTTCTATAAACCAGGTTTAAAAAAATCCAGGCTAGTGACATTCAGATTTCTAGGGTTCGGATGGGGATGGGAAAGAGACAAAATTATATTTCCCAGTGCTTCTTTCCTTTAGAGACTAATTTTTTTTTTTCCAAAACAATGCCTTGTTAAGGAAAAAACAATGGTTTCTTACCCTTTCATACAGTTCTACATGATATATGAAAAACAAAATGGAAGAATCAAGAAGGTGTTTTAGCTTGGTTTTACAGCCAAAAATCATGTCTGTGTACTCTGGAAAGGCTGCAGTGACTGAAGAATTCATGAAATTGTGATGTGAGAAAAAAGAAACAGGAAAAAGTAAAGCCTGCAGAAATAGTGATTGCATTATCTAGCGTCCTTCAACCAAGATTTTCAAGAATGACTAATCATTTTGGCTTTTAGAGTGCCTGAATTGCCTATGTGGGTATTAATTTCCAGAAAGTGCTGAGTATCTTTCCTCTGAAAATCAAGCCTCTTGAAATTATATGGAGTTGGGAAACAAAAAAAAAGGAGGCATGGAAAGCTTTCTTTATATTTAGAATATTTTTTTAAACACCCACTTAGCTACAATGCCCAAAGACACACTTGGAAAAAATAGTGTCACTGTGATCAGATTATCTGATATATAATTACAGTGTTGCAGTACATACCCCTGAGATATTCAGGTAGCTTGTAAGGAAAACTAGAGATGATAATGTATTATCTGAGACATGCAGAGTTTAAAAATAGGCAGAAATAATGCCTCCAGACATTTTTTATTTGCTACACAATTATACTCTCAAGGTATTTTATACATTTAGTAGAGATTGAATTTATCATGTTAGTGATTAGCTATAATTTATTTCAAAAAAGTGTTTTTGCAGAAATATGTGGCTTTTTTTCCAAGTGCAGACACTGTCCTGGAGTTATAGATACAATCATAAGCAAACTCTGCAGAAACTGATAGGTTTGATTTGCATTTAAGGGTTCATAGAATTCATGTAACTATCAGGCCAAATGGGATTACACAGATTATTTCAAGGAAGCACGTGCTTGTCTGCTTGTAGGATTAGGACCTTACCCATGACCTCCACAAACATGCAGCTATCCTAATATCTGAACATTCACTGCAATTCACTTGAAAATATACCACAGCACACTGAATTATTATATGCCATTACTCAGTTTTCAAGTTCCACAGGAATTTATTCCCAGCAGAATACAAGATGCAAGTGGCTGCACACAAGATTAAATCCCCAGCCTCCAGCAGTTTTACAAAACTTTTGCATGAGGTATGTTCATTACACAAAGCTAAGTGCCCACCAATCAAACTGCTATGAATGCCCCCAAACTGGTTATCTCTTTAGAAGATAAAGTGTGCTGTTTATATAACTTATTAAAAATTGCACCCTTGCATTCCTTTTTCAAATAAAAAGTGTGAGGGCACTGCTTTATCACTTTAACTATGTGTTTCTTTGAACATATTTGTGCTTTAAAGTAAACACCAATGCTATTTTTTTACGACTACTAAAATCAAAACACATCTTTTCAAACTAATCTGTACAATGGTTGGGAAGAGCCTTTGATTCAGTACCGTAATTATAAACAGGCACTTAAGTCAGATGTACTAAAAGAGCATCAGTCATTTAAAATCAAATTAACAGTTTGATTAATCAAACACCAGACTGTCAAATCAGATAACATACCTGATGGCTTTGTTCAGTTACCAAAGAGGGTTTCCACTTAAAGCACCATGGAATTCATCAGCAAAACAAATTTTACTCAAGCAAAGAACTTTGGTTTTCTTCAAATGTGCTCTATAGGATTACTAGTAAAATTCCCAGGACAAGCCAAATTTTGATTCACTTTCACGTGGTCACCTGGCAGGAGTGGGCAGATAGATTTCCTGTCTCACTGAGGTCTACTGTCCAGGCAGAAAAGTGCAGTGGGATTCAGGAGGATGTGCATTAATAGTATCAGATCATGCACATGTGGTATACCAAGGTGGGAGAAAACCATTTAAAGGTGGGAGAAAACCATTTAATTGACTTATTTCCAAAAGTTAGCAATTATTTACCAGAATATGCATGAGAGGCCAGTGCATGGCATAGGAGACATTGCATGCATTTTCACACCTGAATCCTCCTCCCCTCTATTAGAGTATCTTCTTTGCCTACCATGCCACTGAAAATCAGTCTCCACAAACATTTGGGAAGACCCTTCACATTAGAGACGGTGTAATTGATGCCATTATGTTAAAACCCAAAATGGAAAAGGTCATGCTGTATCATTACAGTCCCAGAGTAACAAAATGCACAGACAGGAGTATATAATTCTGAACAGCTGTGCATCTATAGAACCATTATGGAAAACACCACCCCTGTGTTCCAAAAAAGGAGGGTATTTCTCTGTGCAGCTGGGACCAAACAAACTCCAGAACTTGTGACTGAAGAATTGTCCTCTAAAGTGAAGCAACTCATCATTGATCCTCTGTAAGTACAACACATGGCAGCGCATCTGGCAGGAGGGGTCTCCAGATGTGTTGTATTTGATTTATGAAGAAAAATCATGTTAGTCAACACAGAAAGAAGGCAACATTTCAACTGACCAGAGAGGTCTCAAACAAAGAGAAAGAAAAAGCCATCTTTGGTCTGTGATATCCGAATTCTCCTGGTGTTGGATAATGTTCCAGAATTCGTTTTCAATCCCTTGGGTATCACAAACAGCCTGAAAACAACTACGAAAGAAAAGTGAGAGAGAGAGAGAAAGTTTCTCACTGCATTGGTTTACCCACTATTATTAGACACTGAAGATTGCACTTATGACAAGCACTCTGAGCTGTGAAGCAGCATCAACAAGCAGATGTGTGCTTCTGGGGATAGGCTTGCTTTCAAAAGCATCATTGCAAATGCATGTCCTTCACAGTGTCTGATCCAGAGCCCATTTCCAGCATGGCAAGGAAGGATAAAATGGAAGCATGCCAAGTATACCAACATAAAACCTCTAAATTCATAGCATACAATTAAAATTAACGGGAATAGGGACCAATTCCAGATTAAACAGCAGCAAAGGAAAAACTTGAAGAAACAAACCCCATCACCTCATACACCAAAGATCTTTCTGTCATGATTCAGTATGCTGCCTGCATATATCTATGGATTTGCAACCAAAGGAAAATCAAAAATGCCTCTTGTAAGTGGTGTTCTGAAAAACTGATAATTTCTTGGCTTCATTCCACAACTGCTTTTGATACTCGTCCATTTATGATTATGATTCATACTTTAAATGCCTGTATGCTTCCAGCCTAAAATACATATTATTTTCTATTTGTATTCTAAATTACAGTTCTTTCAAGGTGTCTGCCTATGGGGCCAGTTGGGGACTGAACAGTCTAATTCAACTTTGTGCATTTTAATGTTCAGTGCTACCCATTGATGGGCTCTATTGAATGTGAGAGACCTAAAAATGTGCAGAAAGTAATAGGCCAGTAGGATATTTCCCCCCCTTACCCTAATTACAAGGAAAAATCCTTAAACCTGCTCTAAAAAAAAAAAAGGAAAAAAAAAAAGACCAAGGAAAAAAAACAACCATGGGTTATAAGAAATCTAAAGGCTTGTGGTAAAAGCATTTCTCTTGCTTACATTGGCATAAAGACAAAAGGTTTCAAAGAAAATGTATATGGGGTTTGCCAATTCATTGCAGCATTTCTGCTAAAAAGAATTTCCCGCACAGGTCAAAATCCAATGATATATGAACCGCAATGTCTTCTGAGGTTTGGATCATGTATGCCATGAAAATTACAGCTGCTTATCTAATCTCTGAAGTTTCCTTTCTTCCTTTTCCCTTCACAGTCTTGATCTCTCCCTCCACAGCCTCATCTAAATTTATTACTACTCATACCAATCCTTCTCACTGTTTTTAAAATATCACAAGTAAATCCCACCAAAGTCTTTTTTTTCTTCTTCTAACCACAAATATCAGTTTGATATCTGTTTCAGATACCAAGCCTCAGGAAAATAGAAGAGGTAACCCATTGGAACACCAAGATTCAAAAGCCTGTATCTGGTGGAGTGAGCTCTTTCATGTCCACAGATGTTTCCTCAGGATTGAGTGAACAAGAATTTATCACCTCCATCCCACAGTCCCACTGCAAAGACATGCCCTAGAGATTGTAGATACTGCATACAAAAATTCACCTATGTATTTGCACAACTATATAGACAATTTGGACTTTAAACTTTTTATTCAAACCCATTACACCCAGAATTGATACAGTTTGTTGTTGTTCCTTTTTAAAGCAAATACTTGATCTTCAAGCCAGATGGACCATCAGATTCTGATGACTAATGAATGGCTATGTATTGTTTCACCTTTAATCCTCATTGATATTAATGGGGGCAGTTTTCAGACTAGGGCACCTAATAGCAAGAAACCTCTTCCCTTTTTGTTTGAAATATCTACCATACTGATGCAGAAAGATTTTAGATGAAATAAAATTTGATCAATGCTATTCTCTGGAAAAAGGAATTTTAGCAAAATTCAAAGTTTTCATGAATTTTGGTGAAAACTTAGATGTGATAGTTTCTAATAAACAATTGCTGCTGTATTTCTTTTTTATTTCCATTATATTTCTACTTCACCACTTCACTTGTTCTATACCTTTATCACAAAATGGTATGTAGCATGTGTCAATACTAACAAAGCACAACCATCTAAATACCAGGTTACAGTAATTCAGAATTTTAAAAATTCAATTTCTCAGAATTTCCATGCCATGAAAAACTTCAAGCTTTTCTCCAAGTTAGAACAAAAAGAGAAGCCTTCACATTTTACCCTGAACAGTAGAAAAATGCCATTTTCAACCAGCAATATAATACATATTTAAGGGACCTAATTCTCATGGCCTTGGATGAATATGAAAATGTTCAAGATAGATATAGGCTTCAATTTTAGAAAATCTCAGAAACATAAAATAATGACCAAGGCTCAGGACTGAATTTCTAAACATTTAGATAGATTCCTTATTTTTATTATATATTTTTATTAAAAAGACAAACAAACAAACAAAACTTTTCCCAACAGTATAATTCCATCTACTGGCACTGAGGAGCCACATCCTAAAGGACATTTGGCTCTGTCACTGACACCGCATCGTTTTGGCACACATATAGGAAATGTCAATATACAGGCAAAACAGGAATGAACTAAACCCTTTAACCTTAGCATCTTGGCTGCATGAAAATCCATACCAATAGATTTTGTATTCCCCTTCCACAGTTCCTTTCCATGCAGACACACTCCACTGGAATAACACAAGAACACTGCATTGTAAAATAATAATTTCGCTAATAAACTAACAAATTTTACTCTATAACAGAATCCCTACATAGGAAAACATTCTGGAATAAGTATAATAAAATAGCCTATTTTCCTATACGTTGGACAGTCAGTTTACCCAAATTCCATAGAAAAGGCCACCTTTAACTGGCATCCAGGCAAATCATTACCGTAGCAACCCCTCCATGATCACTAAAAACTACAATATCTGACTCATGTTTTGCCCGAAGTCTAAAGTCATGTTAAAATAAATAAATAAATAAATATTTCCTATATTTCATAATTTTCTAAATCATATTGACTTAAAGTATAAGCATATGAAATGAACACCAGAAGGGAAAAGTTCAGACAACTGAGTAAATTTGTGTCTCTCATTTACTGTAAGCAAAGAGTATACTCTTAGAACATTCAGATAAAACTAATTCAGGTCGAATTAGTTCAACCTCTCGCTCTCAAGTATCTGATCAATAAAACAGAGCTTTGAAATTGTCAGAAAGACAGTGAACTTTTCCAGCAGGTCATCTCAGCTAAAATCTACATTCAAACTCCATTTGCTTTAATCTGGCATGTACAACATAGATATGTCATCCGGCACACTAATGTATATATTCCTCACTATTCACAAGAATTTGAAGAAGTCTGGACCACTTCCTACTTAAATCTTAGGGGTGTGATAAAGAGAAGCTTTTCACAATATGTCACTGTGATTCTAACTCCATTAAAAACTCTATTTCACCAGAAACTGTGACCGTCCATATATGTGCTCCTGAGAATGAAGGAATTTCTTTTACCCTTTGCATCAGTTTTAAATACAGGCTCATGCAACTGCACAGAATAATAGTACTCAAAGGAAAAAACAAACAAACAAAAACAAACAAACAAAAACAACAACAAAAACCACCCCACACCAAATGTTATAGAAGGAGTTGTAATCAGCAAAATTCCAGAAAAGGGGGAGAAATGGGATTAATCTAATAGCTTTTTCATATTGGTACTTGCTGTATCTTTAGAACAAACATTTATAGAAATTAAACCAAGACTTTCTCAGACTTCCTACTTCCTTCGCAGCATTCTCTCCCTTTCTGGTCTACATACTGCAGAATAGATTTAACTCCCTTTTCACTAGCCACCTTCAGATCATGCTTTCCAAAGATCATTTGAAGGAGAACTGCATCCAATTCAGTCAGTCCAGCAGACCTAAGGATCTGCACAGGACAAGAAGCTCTTCCCACAGCAGATAAACCATTCCATACTGTTCTTTGTATTTTTAATTCTAGCAGGTATTTCTCAGCACTAATCAAAAGGACAGCTCAGTCATCTGCACACTGTTGCAACATTGTTTTAAACATCTGAAAGGTCAATACCAATAAAAATATGTGCTCACAGTGAAGAGTTCCTTTATTTGACATCAGCTGCCCAACACATCTCACTTCTGTCCAAACACTGTGCAGTCTAAAACCAGAGACTGGAAACAGCTTAGCAACAGGCTCAGCAAATACAATGGAATTCACCCCTTTTCCCCACTTTTTGCTTGCTGCAATGTGAATAGCCACAGTTCAAGTAGCAATTGGGGTCACATCTGAATTCACTTTCCCCCTTCCAGGGCAGTTTTCCCCAACCGTGGGCCTGAGGAAGGCAACTTGACAATGTCAAAATCAAGCCTTTTTTCTTGTACCTCACCAAGAGACAATAACACAGGGCCAGGCCTGCTTTCCTGACAGCAGAGATTCAGGAAAGAGAGTGCATCACTTAAACAAAAGAATGAATTATTTATTCCACTGCTAGCAGAACTCTAACTTACACTTTACAGCCTTGCATAAATGTCTATGATCTGGAAAGAGAAGGTGCATCGAAAGTAGACGGTGTATCCCCTCAGAAAAAGTGGCTTCTACCACCTCAGCTGAAAGCATGGGCATGTGTGCAATACAGCAACACCTAAACACCCCAAGTAAACCTGGGACTACTTGTGTCTGGTGCTTCAACCACAAATGCCAGGGGATATTGCTACAAAGAATGTACTATTAAAAACAAACAAACAAATAAAAAGAAAACCAGAAAAACAAAAAGCAAAAACAGGCAAGGAGAATGAGAAAATATGCTTATTTCCAGATTATTCCTGTAAGAGTGAGGCACACACAATATCAGGCTACACCAGAAGGGTGTACAGAGTGAAGTACAACATTCATCAAGGTATCTCACATTGCTTAATCAGAAGGCTACAATTTCCTTTTTACTTCAAATCCTTTTAGAATATGTCAATGTATACTATTTACTTCTTCTGAGTAGGACTGTATATCCAATGGACTTTCATATTTTTGGACAGCACAACATTCCTTGAAATTACTCTAAACCTGAATAACTGTTTTAAAATGAACTCCAATCACAGTTTCATTCTTCCTCAGGGGTGATCCAGCCCTGGAAGGGGCTGGGGATCAAAAATACCCAGATCACACGTATTCTTACATAAGGGTGGCCATGCCGGGTCAGACCAAAGGTCCATCTGGTTGGATATCCTGGCTCTGACAGTAGCAGATGCCTAAGGAAAAGTATAGAAACAAGGCAAGTACATCATGATCCTTCCCCTAGTTACACTTCCAGCATCCTGCAGTTTCAGGGCTTCCTAAGTCAGAGGTTCTGAAAACAGTTTTATATGCTGAATTACAGGACTCAAATCCTCAGCCCTTTATTTTGTGTAACAATGGGAGAAATAAATGCTTTGCAGTTAATTAATTCATGTGTTAAGCAAGATCTGGTTTTATAGCCTCAACACAATTTAGATGCTCCTGCTGCAAAATTACATTTGTTTAGGCACATTTCCATGTCACACATCTAGACACGAATTCCATCAATCTTCTCATTTCACTTGCTGTTTGAAGCTGAAAAGAATCCACAGTTTGTCCATAGCAGATGCCAAAAGCCTAGAAACTTATTACACACTGCTCACAGTGTGGGTTCAGATACATTATCAGCATAAAAAGAAAAAGGCAAATTAGGCCACAGTAGGAGAACACATTTTTAATATTACAGTCTGCAGTTTGCATCTCTAATTTAATGCTGCTGTTTCTCAAAGTTATGCTGCATCATTCTAGGTTGCTGAATTGAAGACATGACTGTGAGCTAAAATTTTACAGGTGGCAGGGCAATGCAGATAGTCAGTGCTCTTCATGAATTCCAGAGAAAACTTCAGGGCTAAAGTGAATGAGACATTTTTAAAGAATTCTTTGGGCATTCAAATTGACAGAAATTAGTATGAACATGTTTGTTGTATCAAATTTAGGAAAAAGGAAGGTTTTAGTGCATTCTTCCAAAAGAACAGAAAGGAAAAACACTCAGCACCTGTAAGCAAATTGCATACACCTTCTGTAAATTCTCAGCTCTGTTGGGCAAATACACACACCACACACAAAAACGTCACCCAAATTATCATCTCCAGAAATCATTGCTTACCGAGGGGATTATCTGTGCCATTATGGCTTCTCTCTGGAGCTGATAGCTATCTTTTACATCCTATCTACTGTTTACTCCAGCTACAGCAGAAATCTTGAAAGTAGATATCAAAGAATAGCAAAGAAATACAGTCAGCAAGGAAAAGTAAGTTGCAAAACTTCTAGTTTCATGATGTATCTTCCCAAGACTCCAGTCATCTGGAGCAACTATGTTTTGCTTAATTTAAAGTTTAATTTAAAGATGGTGAATCTCCCAACCAAGGATTAGATAACTGATATTGAAGAACCTCGGGGACAGTGAAACTTAAAGTTACACTGGTTTTATGAAGTTAGAGATTTTTCTCTTTAGGAAGAAAAAATCAGACAGCTCATATACATGAAAAGTTTTGACCTAGTCAGATGGAAGCAGAAAGGAAAAAGAGCTAGCACCTGTTTGCTTTACAGAACTTCACTACTTTACTAAACAGAAGTCTTTAATATTAGACAGGTTCAATTTCAAAACCCTGAGATTTTATAATACCATTTTATAATACCATTCAGACGAGGTGGACTTATCAGAGTTTACCCACTAAAATTACTTCCAAAAGATGACAAGTTCCCACCTTGAAAGTTTACTTTGCTAGTAACCAGAGGACACACATGTGTGCACCACAAAACCAGTCACAACGAACACTATGTCTGCTGTGGCTGCTAGCTACCAAGTGGCAGGCACAGTAGAAAATTATTCAGAATTGTAATTAATCTCACGATTATTCATCCAGCTTTTCATTTAAGATGCTTTTAGAAGGTGATTTTACATTGTCCAAAATAAGCAGCCTGCTACCATTAGATACTGTCTTCATGCAAACTAAAGAATTCAGAGTACAGGAGCATTTCAAAAGAACTACATAATAGTCAATTTTCATGTCAGCAAATTATTATCAAAAATCACCAAAAAATAGCTGTTCTTTATAATGGATATTCAACATTTGGACCTCTTCTGCATTTCTTGGCTTGCTCAGGTGAATGAACGGTTTGAGACCTTTTGGTCCAAAGCATTGCATGACTTGAGCAAACAAATTAAACATAGCAATTAATTGGGAAGAAGGTGTCTGTGATTCTTGATATCCTGAAGTGGAATTAAGTTAACACTGGCACTCATATAGCAAACATATTATGTTTATTCAGCAGTACTGCAGGGCTTCAGACCCTTTAAATTAAATTTATGTGGTCACTACTTAAATAGAGAATTAATGGTACATGTCTGTAGTGTTTGAGATATGTATGGTTTGCTAGACTGAATCACCAAGTAAGCTTTTAATTACCATTTTTTCCATTATTTTTTTCAGGAAAATATATAAGAAGATAGGAAGTGTTTAAAGATATCATACTCATTTGTCAGCCTCAGGCTGATTAGAACATAAATTCCACACTGCAGCTAATAATTTTAAAATTGCATATTTAAGTTCTTCTAGAACTCTGGCAATAGCATCATGAATCCTGGGATACAATTTGTCTCATCCTGCTACTGTCATTTGCACTTCCCAGTAGTATCTTGCTGTAGTGCTGGCCAAACTGGGTTTGGGAATAAGGTTTTTTTACATTTTTAATTTATTAGGAGGTACACTGCTACTGTGAGCCTCTAATGTAGGGTCTTTAATCATTTTACCCTGTTGGCTGCTCTTTTTCAAAAAGCTTTCTCTTTTTTACATGTTTTCCTTTTCTGAATTTAAATATTACTACAGTATAAGGGTTTTTTTCCTTCCACAGGACACAAACTTTGAATGTGTCCTGATCTCTTCAGCCTGACAAGTAATAACATCTCAAAATACATTCTCTGCCATGTTGAGGATTTATCCAGACCTCACTTCTCCTTTTTTTGACTTTTGACTATCAGTAATAGATGAAAACTTTCTAGAAAATACCAAAGACAGTACTTCTTAGTGGCAAAAATGCAAGCCCGAACTGCTTCTGGTACATTAGAGAAATTCCTATGCCACTAAGTCAACCTCTGTGAGTGTCACAATCCACAAATCATAGGTGGCTGATTAATAAGGCTTATAAAAATCTTTCATATTATGAGGTAATACTTTTTACATAGGAAAAAAACGAGAATTGCCTAAACTGGTTGCTTATAATCACAATTTTACTGCATAATATTAAGATTTCCTTATTTTTTATATAGAAGAGCCTGAGAGTTATTCCATCTTGCTTATATTTTAAGTATATAATAAGGATAGTCAAGTAAAATGCAGTTTCATATTCTGCTTCCAAGAAAGTCCCTAATGGGTGGCAATTTTACAAGGTAGCAGGTAGACTCTCAAAAAAACTAAACAAATCAGAAGACTTTCCTAAAACTGAAACTTTTACTGCCACAGCTTTGCTAAAAGTAGGAAGGAATTATGCTAGACCAATAGAAGTCCTGACATAACTAACATATCACCCCCACCAAAAAAATCCCCTTTTTGTAAACAACAATCAAACTAAGATCTGGCAAAAATTGTTCTCATTTGAAGCTGTAATTATGAAATTTGCAGTCTTAATTATGGAAATTCATAAGTATAACAAAATCAATAAACCTTGCATAGATAATAACAGCCTTAGCCACATCCATAAAATAGCAGTTTTCCTAAACAGTGTTTCCTAAACACAAGTAGAGCAAAGACTAATGCTGGTTTAGCACCAGATCCAATGTCTGTGTGCATGAACACAAGCATGACATAATCTGTATCACACTGACTGCATATTGATTTTGAGACATACTAGAAAAACTAATTTTAAAAATCAAAGGCAGGCAACTACATTTTCAGAAATGTGTGGTGTTTAAATTTAATTAAACATGAGATTTACATTGTTTGGAACAGATCTATATTTGTGTATCTAAACTACAAAATAAATAACCAACTACAGTAGCCCATATATTATTTAGTTCATATTAGGCCCTTCACCTTTGGAAGTGTAATGGCATGTAGGACCGGATTAAAAATACCAGCCCCATGTTATTGTTAAACTGGTTATCAGTAAAAATTACCACTATTGATATTTAAAGGCTAGATTTTCAGGAAAATTCAGCATTCAACATTTAGACACCTAACGCAGCAGACAGACTTTCAAAAGAAATTTGTCCCCATTTTGGCACTGAAATGTATTGATTAGATTTCCAAGGACTCGAGCCTACACAGTGTCAGGCATTCTGGCTCTGCAGCAGTAAAGCACTTCAGCGCATTTAATTTAAACATGTAAACTGTCCCACAGAAGCCACAGGGTTATTTGCACACTTAAAAGCCCTCACAAAATCTGTTGTGCTGCTGGCTCAGGGCCAAAGTTTTCAGCAGCTCACAGGAGTGATCCCAAAAGTAGTGATGAGGCCTGGGCACATTTAAAGACCTTCCACAGATACTGAGCCTTGATTAAATTAAAGAAAGTTTGTTCCTATTTGTCGGAGAGTTTGACAGTGATTGTGGCCTTGCTCTCTTGCTTCTACTGGGAACGGAAAGAATGTATAAGAAGTCCTGTTTTATTGAACAGAAAGGGGAAAAAAATCAATACCAAAGGTGAATATAGTTACCTTGAAGTCCACATCTGCCCTTCCATTAAGTACTGTAGACCTAAGCTCTGTGAATACCGTCACAATCTCTGTTTCCATGTTTACTTCTCTTTATTCATTTACCTTTTTTGTTCACTGATGTCCCTCAAACATGGACACCTGCAAAGCAGCTGAACTGGCAAGCATTCCCTCTGAATTTATTTTCCCATTGGTTTTAGTTCAATTTTGGCTTTTCCACAGTCTTGGGCATTGGCTTCTTGTTGTTTCTACCATCACTGCATATAGACAGAGGTCACCATTTTTTCCATTTAGAATGAATGAAAAGTGATTGTTGCTGGTGAAGAGCAGCTGGGAAGATGCCACCTTTAATAAACACAAAATAAAATGCTGCACGGAAATTGCCCTGAGGGCTGTCATAGCATCAGTGTGAACTATCAGTCATAACTGGATCGGTGATCATTCTGCAGATTGGAGAAGGCAGCTGTTCCTGCCAACAGGAGTTGCCTACTCCTATGCTACAGGACCGTTCCCCTCCCCTCAGGCCCCCATGGTCACAGGAATTCTGCAGAAATGGGAGTGTTCCTGCCCTGCATGAGCTGCATGAGCCATCCCATCTGGCTTTACAGCCTACATTAGCAGCACTGTAACACATTTGCAACTGCTTCTGTGGGACATCTCCTTTTGTTTCTATGAAGCTGACAGCCTCCCAACTGCAGCTCCTCTCTAGTCAACAGTGAGCACTGGTCAGGGATGCCAAGAGGATACTGTCAGTTCCAGCATTACATCTGATGGCATCTCTCTGCTACCATGTACAAAACTTCACACAGCCTTTTATCCAATTCTCTGCTTTTACACACACATTTACAGCCGTTAAAATTGCCAGCATTCTTCACCAAAAGGACACTAACTCCTACGAATTTATCACTTTTACAGAAAGCTTTCCGTATAAAGGGAATTAAAACTGTTCTTCAAAATTATGTGCATTCTTATAAAGTGTAATAAACATCACACTAAAAGGGATTTTTAAAAAAAGAGAATTCCATGCAGCTAACAGCTGTCAAGCATCAAAGATTTCATTTCAACATTATGTCAAAACCCATGACACTTTAAGGTTCATCAAAACATGAGTACATCTCCAAGACAGATGTCGTGACTCCTGAGGCTGTTGAATGGCTGGATTATAGAAAAGTTACCAAAAAAAAAAAAAAAAGAAAAAGAAAGAAAAAAAAGTACCCATGCATCTAAAATTTTTGAGAAAGGAAAAGCATCCATACAAACACAGCAGTAACAGTTACCCTTACTTTTGGCTACAATTCTATTTTATCAATTGCATTTACTATTTCTAGCACTCCTTTTCTCAGCTGCTAAGGCCTCTGTGATTTCACTTGCTCTCCAGCTCTAAGCAATTGTTACTGTTTTCTATTGGCATTTTTCCTTACTTTTCTTTACATAGGTCTTCTAGATTTTCATATATGTTATAATACACATTAATAAACCCTGTAAGAACATATCAGGCTAAAAAAACCTTATAGCTAAAAATAAAAAGATTTAAACAGAAAATCAAACTGTATTTAATCCAACTTTGGTCCAAGATAACATGTTACCAAGCATACTGGTTCATAGAATCTGTTATGTACCTGTGCTCTGAGGCTAAACAGTGGCTAAAACAGTGTTCTCCAGAACACACAGAGATTTGGTCCTGTGCAGGGCCAGGAGTTGGACTTCAAAAATCCTCCTGCATTCTCTCCAACTCAGGATATTCTATGATCTGTGATCTCAAATAGGTGAACTCTTCAATTCCAGTGGCATTAACTTGGCCTCAGGACATTTAAAACGGGTTTTAAAAAGCCAGTATCAGAAGTGTTAATATATAAAAGATTTATTAATTGCATAAAGATATATAAAACCAGATAAGACTGGATTTACCAACCAAATTATATCTAAACATCTTATTAACCTCAAGGTTCTAGGGGAAATAGCCATTGACATGAAGAACTATAGCAGCAGCAATCTAGACTCTCAGAAAGCCTTTGACACTTTTTCACGTGATGGATTAATGCATACAGTATTAAATATAAGCTGCTCTAAGGAAAATTTTGAGACTGGATAGAGAAAATCATAAGATTAAGTAATAGGTTTATAGACAGAAAGAAAAAAATGAGAATTTAAAGTATCCATTCATCATAATAT
>NW_008239547.1:6759306-6796903 GCF_000691975.1 Corvus brachyrhynchos | reverse complement strand
TCTATTGTCATCAGCATCAGAGATTAGGAAATGGTTAAAATTAGATGAAATATTTATATTTTGATAAAAATATAAACTCAAGGTGATATGGGAATTTTAAATTCCACATGTAGAATGATGCAAGCAGAAATGCTAAGTCCTTAATTAAATACAGGTCAAATAAGAGGAAAACATGGTAAAGGAGAATGTGGCCTAAATAGGTATGATCACAGTTTTTACTTCATCTAACACAAAGCAGAAGTTTAAATGTATTTTGCTTTTCTCTGAAAAGCTCTTTTGTAAGAGAGAAATCCTCACAGAAATCTAGAGTTTCACCACTAATTTCAACAGTCAGGATTTTAGCAGAAGTGTGTGACATTGTTGGTTCTATATAAATAAAGGAACTGTCTCATGGGTAAGTGATGCAGTTTGATGCAACAGGAAAGTTTTCCAGCTGAGAGAAAACTGGAGCAAGTGCAGATGGGGGTGGGTAAATTTACCCTGATGAATTTACTTGAGTAATTTAATAATTTGCTTTCTGTAAATTAATCACAGACAGATGCCTCAGCTGCAAATGGGCCTCTATGAAATTACTTAACAAATTGTTCCTATAAATAAATATAGGAAAAGTTATTTTTATATATACACACACACATATATATATATATATAAAAATACTCTAGGAAAGTTCACTTTTGTGACATGCTTCTGGTTCACACCCACCTCCTCCCCTTGTGTGCAGAAATGAATGGCTATCACCTTCTGTATTGGTTACAGAAAGTCAATAGATAATTTAGATGAGTTTCATAGTTTTTGTAATGAAGATGCTCACTCCTTGACTCTCAAAGATGAAAATACACAGCCGGTCATTGAATACACTGGGGGCTTTAACTGTACTGGTTCTGCTGCTGAAAGCCATGTCCCTTTGTACTGGGGAGATGGGGAGCTTGGAGAGGGGTTGTCTTTGAAAGCTATCACTTTGAAGTATATACTCACAGAGAAAATAAAGCATTTTATAAAAAAAGACAGCAGATTTCCTCAGAAGACGCAGTTCACTGCTACCTTACACCATGCTGTCCCCAGGTGATAGTCCCCCATTCTTCACACCAAGTTAGACCATTGAGTTTGAATTAAGTTTTCAGCTTGTAAATTCTGTCAGATTCAGATATGGAATCAAGACATCATTGCCTCAACTTCCATCACACCTACAGTAGGAATAGAAGTTTCATGAGTTTACTGAGACACCACAACTCACTATTCAGCATATCTGTGTAAAATTGCAACCAACTTCAGGGCACTGCCTTTGTCTTTTGCTTCTTTACTCTCATGAATCAGCTCTTTTGGTTTTTTCTTGTCTGTCTGTCTTAGGTTCTGCATTTCTTTATCTGTAAGAACTTTCTTTCACATGCACCTTCATTCTCCTTACATACACTCCCTTGTCCCATTCGAGATACCAGCATAAAAGTTTAGGTGGAGCTGAAAATTCATGGAATTTTGGAGTTCCCCCCTACAATGAAATTGAAAGCAGGGCAAAAATCACTGCTTTAGTGATATTCAAACTACACAGTAATATTTTTACAGGAGACCTGGGAAATGTCTTGCTGTCCTAGAGGCTACAAAAATGTATCAATCAGAACATAAATCTGAATACCACCTTCTGGGCAGGTAGAGGTCTTTGTGACCCTGGTCCTGATTCATCCCCAGTAGCCTCTCATCTCAGGAGCGTTCTGCTATCACAGAGAGACACAGACATACATTAGATATCCTGGCTGGTTTTCCGTGTAATACTGATCCACAGGTGTCTAATTGCAGAGGGAGGAGTAAAGAGAATGTTCTTATCAGTAATACCTCAGTCTAGTGCTGGAATTAGCTGTGACGAACACAAGTTACAGCATTTTTCCTAAAACACCTACTAGCAAGCAATGTCACTTCAGGAAAAGATTAATGTTAACTTCCTTAGGGCCTGTTTATGCTTCAACTGGGATGAAAAGAGCATATGAAACTTCAGTGTCTATTACAAACAACTAGGAATAACCAAGAGTATAGGGACATGTCACTGGAACAAATCTATAGGCACACACAATTATTCAGCAAGAATTCTGGAATGGCTGTTCTTGACTAGCTCAATGTATAGTCAAGCCCTCAGTCAAGATGGTTTGCTAGGTCAGGGTGACTTAGAGATGGTCTGTAACAGAGAAGTCCTGTATCACAAACTATCGGCCTTGGTCTCCTGACTCGCCCTCTGCAGGTGCTCATCTATCATTAGGAGTTACCTACACTCATCTGGTATGCCTTGGCAAAATTTACAAAGTTATGTGAAATAAACTGTGGTCATATCAACCTCATAAAAGTCTAGATTAATTCAGAGCAGGAAAAAAGTATAAATTAATAGCTCTAATTACTTGAGACAATCTCAAAGTTAATATATCCTTCATGGAATATTCTCCCTTCAACAGAAAGAGCAGTTGCTCCACATATAATTCAACTTCTACTTGACAGCCCACTCCACAGGCTCAATATGGACAGGCTCATTCAAGAATGAGAAAGAACATGTGGTATGGGAGGAGGTTCCTTGACACTTCTGAAATCTACACAGGACCTCTGAAAAAAAGGCAAAATTGGAAGTATTGTTACAGATTATCTATCAATATATTATGAACAAAGAAAGTCAGACAAAAACTGATTTAAAAAAATTGGAAAGGTAAGGAAAAGAGCATTGTGAACAAAGGAATGAATTTCCAGGAAGGAGTGGAAAAATTAAGTGTTATTACTATATCTGAGCACAATAAAAATGGATAACATGAGCAGTGTTCAGTACATTTGTGGCACATCCATCACTTCAGCACCCACAGAAACCATTTTGCCTTTTTAGGACTCACTGGGGATCTTGGATTGGTCATACATTTCTTCTGCAATATCGGTTATGAACTACTCTGGTGTTCTTTCATTCTTCACTACAAGGTCTAACTGGGACCACCCTGCTGTCAGCAGGACGTTGTACTAGATGAATGCCAAAGGTCCCTTCTAACCTAAATTATTCCATGATTCTAGAATGTTTTTAAGACTCAAAATTTCACAAATGTATTAGGTTGTGAAGTTTGTCTCACTGCCCCAGAAACTAAATGCTCCTTGGATCAGGTTCTCTGCTGGGTTAATGTCATTCACCACCCCAAGGAAGCCAATGTTCTCAATAAAGCACTCACACATCCATTGCCCAGAAGCAACAACCTGACCCATAAAAATGCTAACCATGGCTGTGACAGGAAAAATCCTTGGGACACGTGGAGTACTATTCAGGATGGAACTTCCTACCTAAAGGATCTGTTTCAGGGACAGAAGTTTTCATGAAAATTTTGTTTCTCAGTAAATGCCAGGCCATCCTTCATGTGAGGGTGCACTGTTCTGATTTGGTGCAAAAAGGCTTCCAGGTCACCTATTCTTCTCAAGGAAAAATGGTTATGAAGAGTTGCTGCTACATGAAAACAGTCTATGCTCACTATGAAAGGTTAACCACTGTTAAACTCTGTACACATGTATAATTATTCTGCTCTTTTTTACTTTTAATATCAGATATATGCAAGATATATTCATGTTGGCAGAAATGAACCTATTTTGCAAGAGAGAATAAAGGATAAAAATACTCAGAATATTTTGAAAAATATGTACATTTTCTTTTTAATGCTAATCCCACTACATAGCAGCTCTTAAAATGTGTTCCTAGAATCATTTGGGTTAGGAAAGGCTTCTGTCCATAGGATTTCAAGGACTACCTAAATCCAAGCTTCCTGCAGCATAATTTCACTAATCCTACAGCATCCCTGACAGATAAGTATCTGGTTGAGTCTTGCATATTCCAGTGATAGTGGTTACAGAACAGCCCCTGGCAGCCTTTTCTATTGCATAATTACTCCTATGATGACTGAGTTTACTCTCTTATAGAGTTTGAAACTTGGCAAATATCCTTTATTTTGAGGAGTCAGAAAAATAAAATCTAAGTTTGTGATCCATTTTTGCTGTAACTCAAACTGTTTCTAAAAAGCCATGAAAAATCTAGGCTACCTTAGGTTGGTTGCTTAATATTTTGAACACATGGAAGATTTTTCCTGTGAAGTGGCTGTGTTCTTCCACTTTATTTATGAAAGCAGGCCAGTCTTAACTCTTTTCTACTCAAGTCCTCCCTTCACTGATCATCCATATAAAAATCAGAGTCAGTGGCTGAACCCTCAACTTGACAATGAATTTAAAATTAGACAGGACAAATTTGATTATTCTTAAAATAAGGTTCTTCTCTCTCCTGATGAAGTTGAAGCTTTGTCATTATTGTTGTTTTCTTGTTAAGCAGTAGGAATAATTGATGTGGAATAATCCACAGGTATCCCTTTGAATGCTCACAGACATTATCACATCTGTTTTGGTATCTGTTTGTGGTGGGTTGGCCCTGGCTGGATGCCCACCAAATCTGCTCTATCATTGGTCTTATCAGCTGGACAGGGGAAAGAAAATATAACAAAAGGCTCGTGGGTCAGGATAAGGACAGGGAGAGACCACTCACCAACTCCTGTCATGGGCAAAATGACTCAAGGGAAAAAATTAACTTTTTAGCAATCAAATCAGAATAGGATAATGAGAAATAAAACTAAATCTTAAAACAACTTCCCCCCACTGCTCCCTTTCTTACAAGCTCATCTTTACAGGTCTGTGGTCAGTCCATCACATGCTGCCTCTGCTGCTTCTTCCTCCTCAGGGGGAGACTACTCTTCATCTTCTCCTGTTCTCATGTGGAGTCACTCCCACGGGAAACTGTCCTCCCCAAAAAAGTACTGACAGCAAACCTCCTTCAGCATGAGCTCCTCTCTTTCCATGGGTCCCCAGGAGTCTGTTCCAGCGTGGCCTTCCCATGAGGTCACAGCCTCCCTTGCTCTGCTGTTGGGTCTCATGGGCTACAGGTGGATCTCTGCTCCACCACAGACCTCCATGGGCTGCAGGGGCACAGCTGCACTCATTCAGATTAAATGACAAGGTACAACTCATGAGTGATTTGAATTAGTAACACTCTCAGGGGGTAGAAGAAGCTACTGCCCCAAGAACCTGTCTTCCTAGGAAGAAATCCATTCCAGTAGTACCCATAATTTTAATAAGAGTTGTTTACTAGACTGATGAAAACATTGGATTAGTATTAGGAATGTGTTAATTCCAATGCTCCTAGAAACTATTTTTACTCCTCTGGAGTAGTAAAAATGCCCAACAAAGGCTCAACTGCTATTTGCAATTTGAAGACTGTGAGTGAATAAATGTTGCAAGGTGTTTTGTTGGTGAACATCAGTGAGCATCATTAAGATGGAGCAATGGGTAAAGGTCCAAACAAAAAAAGGCTGTTTGTCTGAGCCAACATTTTTTTTTTGCCCTTCAATACAGGAGAAAAGCCAGCACATGGGAAAAGAAAAAATAAAATGAAAGGCTTTACCTTCATGGTACACAACAGTCTTTGCTAATTCTTAGATCTTTCTTCTGTGCTTCCTAATAACATGAGCTGTCAATGTTTGCTCTAACACTTAGATCAGCTCTGCAAATATATGGTGAATTAGAAAGAAGAATTCAAAGACATTTGTCACAATAAATATCATATATAACCCTCAAAGCCCTGAATTTGTTTCAATGTCATGACATTTGGAAATATAATTACTAAATGAAAAAAGGTTATAATTATGCCCTGTTCCATTCTAAAGAAAATCAAACAAAGTTTAAGGTATTCTTTTGGTGATTTGGGTTTTTTCCTCCCTCATTTGACCAAATCCTTGGGCAAGGAGCTTATTTGCTAAGCTAAAAAGCAGCAGAGAGTTTGCAAGCAGGAAACTCTATTAATATTTAACTTGGACTAGAATGTCCCATGTGTTGGTGGAATCAATGCACAGTGACTACAAGAGTTGGTACTGACAATATATCTACCTGGACTAATATCTCTGAAACATCTTGTAGTGACCATGTGGTATAACACAATTAAAATATCTGCTTTTCCAAGTTTAAGATAATACTTCTGGCATCTAACAAAAATGAAGCATTTCTGGTAAATCTGTGTTTTTTATTACTCAAAAACATTTATGAGGTTGATTTTCCTTTGACAAGGCTGAATTTTGCTTTGCTTCTTGACAATGCACAGTAATGCTGCTGTTCTAACAGTGCAAAATCTGTAAACTAAAATATCCAAATCAGTGTCATTTTTTATGAGGGAAACTAAAGCAGAAGGAAAAACAAAATGTTGGGATATTTTTTGAAGACTCCACCAGGTATTTCTCAAATTCCACAGAGGTAGTGGTACCAGCATATTTTTGCAAAATGCATTTTTTAAAAATCTTCTCAGTCCTTTAGTCAGTAACAAAATGAAAATGTTGGAGATAAGCATTACCTGAAACCTCACCAGGGTGACCAGTGCACTGTTTTATCATCAGTCACCATGACCAACTCCCAACTCGTGATACAAAGCTAAATTTCATCCTGCTTTTTTGTGAAAGTCAAATATGTCCCTGCTTTTAATGAAATCAATAAAACCTTTATATTAATAGCAAGAACTCTGTCCTACATCACCATGCTTCAACATACCTATCCATAAATAAACAGCTAGAGAACTAAAGAATTCAATTAAGTTTTCATTTCTCTCAGTCAACTGCAGATCACAGAGGAAGTGCCAATGACAGCAAAGACAGATGATGAAAACCTGATCAATTGCTATCACTTCAATTTAGATAAAAAGTCACTCACTTTTCAGCTGTGCTTGGTGCCCAGAAGAGATTAGATTAAAACTAAATCAAGAGAAAAATAAAAAATCTAAACAACAGCCAAAGAAAACCTTTTCCAGCTCTTGTAAATGTCCTCAGTTAATCCTACTATGTAAATTTAGGCTACCAGCAATGTCTAAAAGCAAATTCCAGAAAGTTATTCCTTTGAAAGTTATCAGTACTGTTGAGCCTTCAAAGAAAAGAAGCATGGAAAGTTAAAGTAGATGTTTGCTTAAGTTGTCTCCTTCTATATGGATTTTGGACTGTATTAGAAAACTTTCTAGAACATGACTGGGGCAAACACTACAGATTCTTGTGTCTGCAATATCATGTACCACCACGTTATGTGTGATTCACAGAAGTTCAGGTGTTATTCAACTGTTATAAAGTCACTGCAGAAATTTGCTAAGATCTATCACACCCTGATTTATTTCAGTTTTGGGAAAATATAGATAAAGCACTGAGATGCAGGATCAGCAACTGACACTTTAATTTGTATTGGATAACAGTTTTGCAAGTGGCTTCATAAAGTGAAATATAAAGAACATTAATTTAGCTCATTGTTACAAACAGAACACAAGTAAAGGGACAAGACATTTATTTCATCACCACAAGGCTGTCATCACATACAAGAATCTATAAAACAGAAGTAAAAATCTTGACTTTAAATAAAGCATGTGTTTTCTTTTTAAATAAAAGCTGAGGAATTACACTTGGTTCATCCTACCAAATTCTGTGTACAGCAGCAGCTCAAATATGAAGAGCATATCTCAGCAGGCAGAATTAGCACGAAAGGAAACATTTTAATGAGAACAATATTAATCCTAGATTTTATCTTTCTTCTGTCAACATTTGTCACCAGTACAAATTATACAGTCACTTAACACATTGTCTTGTGATGCCCAGCCCTGTGGCTGAGCACACACCAAGGCCTTGAGCTGTCTGGAACCAAGTGTGCTGCCAACATGTGACCTTGCACCCCACAGGGAGACCCCCATGGACCTGGATACATCTCAACTCATCGCTGAATCACACAGCTGGGCTTACTCACCCCACCTTGGGGTTTATTTTGCACCCCACACACGGACAGAGCTGCCCTAGGAGTGCAGCAAGGAGCGGCTGCAGGCGCTTGGGGCAGGTTATACACTGACATCCAGTAAAGCTGAGGAGCCTTAGGAGAGCACAGCGAGCACAGAGTGGACCACAGACTGTGTCAACTATTCTGCCAGGCTGTACTGGGGCTTCTGTTGCTATCTCCATGTGATATGAATAATTCTTTGGTTTAAATTCCCTATTCTAGCCATTGACAATCATCATAGTACAAGAGAAACAGAATTTTGCAGTAACAAAAAAGGGTCCATATTTTTAAAGTATCATAAAATATTGCTCTTCTTTGAAAAGACTGTGTTACGACTCAGCCAAATTACGTCATAAGGCCCCATGCTGGCTCAACAATGAGGACACTGACGGAACACCAAATCAGAAAAATTCGAATGCTTTTCTGCCTCTGCTGCTAACATAAAACTGGTTTTCCTTCAAGCTTTCTATTACTTAATTCATACAGGGCCACCATCTTAGTCAGCTGGGGTTTTTTGAGAGTAGGTAAAGAGAGGCAAAGAGCAGTGAGCACCAAGAACCACACAAGTGAAAGTGCTGGCTGTGCACTTGGAAATGTACAGGTAAGAAAAATGGGATAGAAAATTCACGCTAGATAAAGCAACAAAACAGTGGCATCCTAAAGGTCCACCAGACAGAAAGAGGTAACAAGGCTGAAAGGTAGACTCCTTCATATCTCATGGAAGCCACATTTTCCAAACAATTCCTACCCTGAATATTGAGTCATCCCATTCAGAATCCCTCTTCTCCACTCTATACTGGCTGAGCCAGCTTTCATCAGTCATTTGTCTCTCTGGTTCATATAAACTGTCAATTAATAATAACATTGTTAATAAGTCTTCTCCTATGTGGACATTGTTAATAAGTCTTCTCCTATGTGGACAATAAAGTTCAAATCTCAGTTCAGGACTGAGAAAATTCATGCAAAAAGTAGGAGGCTTGATTGCACAGTATCCAAGGCTTACATCCCTCTCCACAGGATCATTTCTACACAGAAGTTGCCCTTGCATGATGACCAGTGGTGGTCACAAAAGCAAACAGTAGAGGAAGTCCAACTAATTTTTGCAGGATATCCCTGGGAAGACCTGATAGATGCAAGTTTTTATGTATTTTTAGTAGCTGTTATCTTTATACAGTTTCACTTAGCAGAGCCAACATCTCAACACTTGATGTCATGCACAACAGAAGTTGTCTGGCTGACATGCAACACACTGGTGAAAAGGGATTTAAGCCAACCAGCCACATGTTTGGACAAGTCTTAAATTTCACAACAGTACAGGCACTTGCAAAAGCACTGTTTGGCTGTGAGGTTTTTGCTGATGGTGGTTTCCATATTCTTGTACCCATTATTAGTCAACTATAACAAGAACATGGAATAGCTACAATGAGCAGCATTTCTCTAACAAGGCAGGAAAAGGGGAAGTGTAGATCCAATGGTTAAATTTCCACTGACGTATAATGGCAGAAAACAACAGTTTAGGAAACTGAAGATTGCCAGGTTTTTTATATTTTTAGGAAATCATTGCTATTAAACAACACTTCTCACTGAAAAATGCAGGACTGGTTTCTGCTGCAGTTTGATACACTAATTCAAATAATTGATGGTATTCTATTCCAAGATTTAACTGCATTGCACAGTGCCATGGCTACCAGAGAAAAGTAAGGAAAAAATAAAAATATAAAAATAAAAACACACATCAATATAAATACTTATTTGGAAGTGAAATAATGAATTGTTATTTTGGCAAAGCACAGTAATCCTACCCTCAAGGAAAAAGAGACACCTATCAGTTATATTGTCATTGTTTCCATTCCAGAGAAGACTGGAGAATTACTACTCTAGCAAAAAAGAAAAGCACAAATACATACCCTAAAAAAAATTTATTATTTTACCCAATACTATACATGCAGCACCCCATCTCCAAACTAAATTTTCTCCCTTTCCCCTCCTATCCCCGCCACAGGCACATGGAAGGGATGAAATCTATCTTCAGACTTCACCATAACCAACAGTTTCGATCTTTATGAAGACCCAGAAGCTAATGTAAGCTTATTGCTGAGATGACAGTTGTGCCTAAGCAGAGGAAACACGGGGGTGGGGCAGGGCAGGTGAAGAAAGAAGGATAAAACAAAACACCTGAAGTAGAAAGCCTAGCTCAATTGCAGCTTTTTAGATCGTCTGAAAAGAGCAAATGAAGACAGAATATAGACAGAGTAAGCCTTGTCTAAACTAAGGCTGCTCAGAGGATATGTTTTAGCAGACCTGTGACACCTTTGCTTTTTACAGCAGTGAAGCAAAGGGTGCACATATCACAGTGTGATTTTGCATTATGAGGAACCTCTACCACATAAAACCAGGTCTGCTTGGCTGTGTGATTATGTGTGGAATTCTGGGATTTGTTCATTTTTGCTGTGAATTTACTGCTATATTATTTTTCAGAGACATTTCTTTTCCTGGATGCCCAGAGTAGCATTCGATTGATTAGTGTAGGTTGTCTGGCTTACCCACTAAGTTGATTTGAACAATCCATTTGTTAATATAGTGAAACACACATTCACGATTACAAATTGTTTTAACAAGTCTCAACAAACAAGTCCCTTGGTGGTCCTGAAGTTTCTTAAAAGCAGATGGATGAGGTACAATTTTATAGATTCTCTTTCCTATTTGTGAAAAGCTGCTAAGGTCGGAAATAGGCTTTAGTGCAAACAAGGGGCATTGTCAGGCAATAAAGAGACAATTGCCTGTGTTAGCACAACAATTAATTTATTTGCAGAGACCCACTCAGTCTATTTGTTACCAGAAATGTGCTAATTATTCCTGCTAATTACATGCAAAACCTTCATTATCACCTATATGAGGAAGAGGACCCCTCAGGTTTCAGTGACAAATTAATTACTGTGTTTTCCTTCTGAATGTACTTCTTGACAGTCTCTGTTATCTGAAAAATAAATTGGCTAGCAGGAATCTTGTCTCTCAGAGACATTCTGCAAACTAAAAGCAAACATACAAATATCACATCAAGTCACTACTGCTATTTTTTCAGGCAGGTATATTCTGAAGCTCTCAAAACTTCTATATTAATTTACAAGCTCTTAATCCTAATAAAATGTATCATGCACTGCTAAATTCCACTGTGTAGCTGCTTTCAGAGCCTTTTACACATCTCTAAAATAACGGATAAGATAGCAGGCATTAGGTTTTAAAAATACAACAAATAAACCCAATGGTAAACTACATGTCAGTAAAACATTGATATAATTTCAGGGAATAAATATTATTTAAAATTCATAACTGAAATAATATAACTATGAAAAGGACAGCAAAGGGGCTGAATTACTCAACCTTGAATTATCACCATTCTAATTCAACGTATAGGACACTTGCCACCTAGACTTGTAATGCATGTCAGGGGCAGGGGAAGTTTCATGCAGAAGGATGAGGAAGAGGAGGCAAGCAGGATGAAAGTCTTGACTTGCAAGGTAGGAAATATGGTGAGTGAAAGAGTTGCAGCACAATAAATCTGGCAGAGGAATGAATGGAGAGGCTGCAGTGAATACTCAGCACATAAGATAAATTCACTATTCAAAAAAATTTATTTAAATCTCTTACATTTTGCTTAGAACCTGTCAGGTAAGTTTCAGCCATTCCTGTATGACACCTTGCCAACAGCCTGCCTCCACTTTAATTAAAAGTTGCTCTGGTGAGTTGTGCCCACCATTCATTCTGCTTATAGGTAATCAAAGCCTCCTCAGTTTCTGTGTTTGGTACAATAGAATATCAATACCTTAAGAAATCAGAGTATCAGCAGGATCCATAAATGGGCACATAAGCATCATCCTACAACTCCAGAATGTGGATTTGCAACCACAACTTTAGGAGCCGCTACAATATGACGCTGTACAAAACAACAGCTGATCCATGTACGGATACAAATGGCATGGTCTTGGCAACATGTCAGGGATGGGAGAGAGTACCTCAGGCAGGGCTACTGAAACGATAGAAATTGTTTCATAATGAACCAGGTGATGATTAACACACATACAAAGTCATATTTCAACAGCCACTCCACCTTATGAAGATAAAGCAGGAGTGGAGGAGTGGATTCAGACTCTGGATGTCTGTAAGACCCAGCCCCACTTCTCCAGACCATCAGCACAGAAAGGTAGTGCCCAAGAGCTGCCTGGCCTTAGAGAACAAGAGAGTCCATCCACTGGACCAATGCCCTTTCTTCACTGTAATCAGGGTATCACTTGTCATACAGCCTGCTCTACTACTTAAAACATAAGATACTTCATATTTTACTTGCATATGTAACCCATTCCTCAAGCCCTTGTATGTTTTGTGTATCAAGAGGTCTAGACAAGCTCCTAATTCACCTAAGTAACCATGTTGGTGCTTACAGCAATGTTCTCTCTCTGAGGCAGGAAATCACCAGAAATAACTAGAGGGCAACTTTATTATTCTTCAAGTCTACCTTCATCATCTCCTTTCACTTGAAGTCTTCAAAAACCTCAGTAACAATATTGCTAATAATATGCTCAGCTTCCATGCTCTGTACTACTGAATACAGAGTTTTCATCTGTATTTCTTGGTGTCAGAAGGTAAATTCCCCAAAACAAGAGACATCTCTTTCCTGTATTCTTGTTGTAGTTAGCATGTCTTAAACACCACTCAATTATAATTACTAACAGAAGTAGTAGCAGTAGCAGTAGTAGGAGTATGAGGAGGAAGCACAGGGCAAGTTTTCCAAACCAGAAATGCAGTGAAAGATTCAACATTTGGAGACCAATACTACCCTTCTCATAATTAAAAAAAAACCAAAAAACAAACAACTTTAATGACAAACCAGCAAAGAAAACGTGCACACTCTCACATAACTACAGCTGTATGTACTTATAATTTTTATTTTAATTTTAGCCTATAACCCTGACTGAGGTTCTGGCATATATGCCTGTCTTTGTGTTCTCAAGCTCAATATCTACCTCCATTCAAATAAATCAAAAGGACAACAAGTGGATGAAAAGGAGGAGTGCTATACTACATCTGAGTGCTATAGTTTGGGTTTTTAAAAGTCACAGACATTTATATTGAAGATAGAATGTGCATGGTTTTATTTCCCAAAAATAGTAACTCATAAAATTATGCCTAAAGCTCAGTTCCCACCAACAGCAAAGAGTCTGCTTTATTGATACGTATTAGTCCAATCCATGAGGATAATAAAAATAACTTTTTTACATATAAAAAGTTCTCACCTTCAAATCCCAGCTTATTCCCAGGGAAGGGAAGGGTTCCTTGGTATAAGCAAAAATTCACATCCCTGAAATTTTGAGCACACTTCTTTAAATCACTATATCACTCTGTATGACTGAAAACCTCAAAAAAAGAAGAGATCAGCATTGCTGCTAGGCCTCTAAAAAGTGCCCTCCAACCACCTGTACCCAAAAGTAGTACAGATCCAGAAAACATAAAATTAACCTACTATCAATCCATTGAAAATTGACGTCAAAAAGCAAGACTTTTGGAACAGAATGCAAAAAACAGGACATAACTTACTCATGATAGAAAGATCTTTTTTAGTTTATTATTGCAGGTCACTCACCAGATTCTTTTAGCTGTTTGTCAACAACAAGAATAGCAACATTTGACTGACCCTGAGAGATGATTGGCAATAGGGATGCCATGTGGCAACAAAGGAGGATTCTAAATCTGGGGGCCAGTTGATGGAGGAGGAAGAATAATCTGAAAAACAGATGCATAAAGAGAGCTGCATAGCATCAAAATTATTGAGAACAGGACATGAAGGGGACAGTGGAAAAGCAGGTGATTCTAGACTATTTTTGCTATGACACAGAGGAGAAAAAATACATTGCTTTTACAGTGACACATCTGAGCAATAAAATAATGAGTCTGCCTAGCAGGCAAAACCTTTCTAATTTGCCTGGCCTGAGTTATGAGAACATATTTTTGGCCTGGCCTATACCCCAAAATATGAGTAGGATTAAGTGCATTCAAAGTAGCTGACAAGCTGCTGAAGCAGAAGAGAACCTTCCCACAGAGACTAGAAAGTTGGGGTCAGCACTGGATTAGCTGACACATAAACTGCATCTTGTGTTCCAGAGGCTTAATCACTCCACTTAAACCTATCAGCATGCAAAAGTAGCAATAGAAAAAAGTATAAACTCTTTGTCATATCTGGCTTTGGCAAATATGTGACAAAGAATGACTCAGTAATATTTCTTACTTTTTTCCCATGTATGAAGTTTTTAGAGACTACCTCCTCCCTTCTTATTCATTTACATCTAGATAAGAATCTCCATAGTCAGAATTGTTACAGTTGTAAGAGTTTGGTAGTAAGGGCTATTTTTTCAAATGTAGGAGCCCAGAGACTCATACACTTACAGCTACACAGGACATGGATCCACTCCTCCTGACACCTACACTGGTGTATCGAGTTTTCCAAGAGAAGTAAATACTGAAGTGGAAAAGAACTGATCTAACTCAGAATTATAGTACTACTAGGAGTTTTCTTCTTTAATTAAAAGCCATGTGCACTAAAATAGCATGAAATTTTAAATTCCTTTACATTTGATGAGGAGAGGGAAGTAGTTGTTGGGTATGGGATTTTTTTAGATCTACATTTTCCTTCAGGTTTTCACATGCTCTTGCATAAACATTTCCTGGCTCAATATTGTGTTTGCTCACACCGAAGTTCTTCCACAGACGCTTTTACTTCCTGCTGCAAAGAAGGGGGAGGGAAGGCAATGTGCAGTGTAGCCCCATTTATCCTTTTCAGACAAGGTTTGATTTAGAAAAGAACCAGTCACAACTTGCTGGATACCAGAAGCCAAATAAATTATTTTACCATTTGATTATCCACATCATTCAAAACCTGTGTCAGTGGCAATTGGCTTGCTTCCTGTCATGCTGGGACCTGGGTTGCACAACAAGTTTGTCTTGCAGAGAAATGTGAATTGAAGGCTCCTGGAACAGTTAGTTTTCAGAAATTTTGTCTTGGACCGAGCACCTTAACTCCTCGCTGTTCTCCAGCACAGCGGCTAAAATGGAGCCATCCTGCTGCAGCCTGTACAGCCAGCAGCTTCCCTAGGGATCCCCCACACCCTTCCCCTCACATTAATGAGCAGCTAACTAACAGAGTAAATAGAAATAAATTAGCAACAAACTTATTCTGGTAGATGTCAAGGAAGAGGAGAAATCCAAAGAGGAATTTAAACAGGGAAAAAGATGTATGAGCTTTACAGTTCAGTGTATGAAAGAGTACTTGTGTAAGATACCACATTAAAAAAAAAAAAAGGTCTTAAAAGACATAAGATTTGTTTAAAAAAAAGAGAAAGTAAGTCTCTAAGGCTTGCATGACTAATGGAACTGTGAGGAGGGATGAAAAATGTTAGCATTATCTCTATCTCAGGAAGTCCCAAAACCATGATTCAGTAGAAGGTAGGATAGTACACCAAGAAGGGATCCTTACGTGCTTGACATTTTCTTATTCGCTACCCCAGGCTGCTGTCAGAAACAGGATACCGAGCTAGACAGATGTTTAGTCTGATCCTGTATGACTGTTCCTCCTTTGTGATAGTAAGACATAAATGTGGATAGGAGGAAAGTTATGTGCAACTCAGGGCTCACATGAAACTTGAACTTGATGCAGGCACAGCAGCTGACATTGAGGAGACTCAAACCGAGGCGTGTCAGCTCTGGTCAAATTCTGATCACTATGGACTTCACCCCTGGGAGAAGTTCATACTGTCCAAAATTCTTCTCATTGATTTTAGGATTTGTCTTAAGGATATAGGGCACCTTTGGAGCCAAACCACTTCCCCTGCTCTCCTCTGGTCTTTCAGTTACATGTTTAATTTGATCTCTGTCTGTAGATTAATACCTGGCATCATGCTATTGCAAATGTGGACATTTTCTGCATTGCATTTTCTAGGTCTTTGCAAGAAAACAAGTCTCCCCAGAGCCACCAGTCCTTCTGATATACAAGTCAAAACTTATTCACAAAGTGCAGTGTTCATTATCCTGCCATCAATCATTTGGGAACTAAACCAGATATGCAGAAATTTTGTAATACAGTGACAATGTCACAATGTCAACCATAATTTCTAAGTTGTACATAGATGGTCCAAATCATCACAGTTCAAATACAGCTGCAACAATTCCTAGTCAGGAAGAGTTTTACTTCCTACTTTACTGTAGACTACAGTGAAATAAGGAACAACAGTCACAAGAAATTTTCTTTCAGCACAGCCATCAGAAAGACTACCTGTTCTTGCTCCTGGCCGTTTTAATTCGTGCTCTTTCAGTCATGTTTGCTAAAGAAACTGTATCTAGAAAATGTTATACAGGACTTGCAGCAAGTAGCCTATAGAGCAGCTTATTTGCTGTGACAAATTGCACAGAGCCTGCTGCACACCAATACTCCATATTCTCTTCTGGGTCACTGAATTGATTCTGGTTCAAATTCCTGACAAACCATGTCATATGTAAAGACATTAAAGGACTAAAACTATTTTCTTTTGCTAGCTCAAGCTAGCCTCTACTCTAGGAGCTGGGGTAGCCTGCAAGGCAATACACAGCATGGATACAAGCCCACTCAGACATTTCTTGGATGACTATCTAGCCACTATAATGTTATGAAAGGAAGCTGCTCCATCTTTCTCGCAGCAACAGCTGCTGCCACTGCATTTTATGAGAAATGAAGCTGTCCAAGGATACTGTGTGCTCTGGGAACATTTACTAGATCAGCTGTCCCAGGTAATTCTGATCCCATAACATCTGCTTCCAGGATTCTAGTCAAGCTGACAGAGCAGGACAACAAGCTCTGCTGAAACAGAGCTGGTTTGGACCTTGGCTGCAACCAGCATGGCAGGCACCCTGGAACAGTAAAGTTGCACATGGAATTTATATGTCACCAGGGTTAGATTGCAGTTAAGGAGGCACTCTTAGAGCCACAGTTTTGGACTTAAATAGCTTACTCTTCCAAATCTCAGGTAAAAAAGAGGTGACTTCAGTGGTATATTTCTCTCAGCAGTATTGTACACTCTACACATTTATTGCTCAACTGACTGAGAAAATTACTTGTGTGCACCACAGCCTGATCCCTAAGATGATTCTCCAGGATAGGTAGATAATATGTGAAATAGTTATAATGGAATGTTTTTCATTATGGAGGCAATCCCCTCATTTCACTTCAGCCATCTTTTAAAACCAGTATTTCTTTCATAATGGGAAGGTGATTTGGTGACAGTATCAGCTTAAGCAACATCTTCAACAAGGTCAGACCTGACACTTAACAAAAATACTCATGAACAAAGTTTAAAACAGGTGGGGCATCTGGCCATTCCTTTGGCCAGAAAGCAATATTTTCTCTCTGTTCTGATAACAGATGAAGAAACATAGACAAGTAGCTTAAATTAGAGAGCAAAATCCATGTATTTATGTTATAATAATCAATATCACCTTGCACCAGAAGAAACAATACACATGCAGAAGGATTTCTTTAAAGATAATACACTTTAAATTACATTGGTATATATTTAGTTAACAGCCATAAACTTTTTCTGTTCTGGGACTCTTGCAGATTGGAAACTTGAACAAGCCAGGTACACCAGATAAGATTCACACTATATTAAGAAAGAGAAGTTCTCAAGACAGCAACAGAGTTGTTTAATTTACCTTACCCTACACTGTCCATCAGAGTAACACTAGTTCTTATTGCTAAGTAATAATATACATGTGTCTATGTAAAGAGAGGTACAGAGATGGATATTCTGTTAATTTACAAAAAGGCCGAAGACTTTCATCAGTCTTTACATATCAAGGAGTCCTTATAATTTCTATCATCATGCCCATTCCAGTCATAACTTTGTGGTCTTATGGAAGACCATAATTAATCAGCTACCTCTCCAAATAATATTTCAGTGACATTGGTTTAAGATCCCTTCCAGATCAATAGTCCCTCATGACTGAATCTGTGTTTCAACAGGAAAAACTTTACTGGGGTAAGCAGAGGGGAGGTAATTTCCTATAACTAAACCTATAATGTTTACCAGTGATACTAAGCAGCAACATTTTGGTGCTCTCTGACACCAGATGAGAAACTATGTTCTAATTAAATGGGAAACTAGCATATATATGAGGTAACAGCCAGCTTCTGAGTGTGGAAGTAATACCATTTTCTCATTTTGCAGGGTAGATCTTCCCTGCTTCTTTAAAATAAGACATTGTTAAAAAAAGAAAAAAATATGACCTTGGAAAGATTTGCTATGTATGGCATATAGAAACTGTTATTCCCAAGACTCCACAGCTCCTAAGTGTTTCAAAAACAGGCAAAGAAGAATGGAAAAAAAAGACAGGTGACAATAATGGCATCAGCAAAATACTTATGCCTCACTCAAGCATTTTATATTCAAGGCACAAGTTACAACTCATAAATTTCATTAAATCTACCTAATTTATACCAGAATCCATTGCCTCTTTGTATTTCAAGGGAATAGAAATGCACGAGAGATTGCGGACAAAAGTGATATTTCTTGTAGGAGTAAAATCCAAACAGAAAAAGAGAGAGACTTAGGCTTAATCTTTCTTATTATTTGATAAAAAAGAATTTTCTGAGTAAAGGTACAAGTTATTTGTGGTTTTGATCACTCCGGTACACTGTTCCATACCTAAGAGTAGAAAATGTTTCAAATATTTAACAAATCAGGGCTAATTATACAGAATAATTGAATCCTTAATATAAAGCCTGAGAGACTTTATTCTTTTAATGTTACTTGCTGCTGATGTGAATACCATGAGAAGAGATAAAGCCACAGACCTGTTAATACAAAGAAGACAGTTAAAAATGACTTTCGGTTTTGAGAAAAACACTAGGCTCTGAATATAAGTTAATTATTAAAGTTCAATTCTCTTTTTTTCCCCAAAAAAGTTATTTTAATTACTGCTTTTTTATGCCAAGTGTCTGCTTAACTTAAGAGAAGAAATTACTTTTTATTTGAAGCATTGCCTACTAGAAATAAGAGTTACTCAAGGGCAGTGTTTTATTGATAAAGCTTTTTTCTTAATAATCATCATATGTCATAACATTTCACAGGATTCATGAGGTTCATATTCTTTCAAAGGCAGAAACAACTGAAAGTTCTGATCTGAAGCTAACAAAAAACCCTGAAGCACTGTCTAAAGTTAGAGTCATTTTTGCATTTTAAACCCTAGATATAAAATATAGTAAAAGTCAGGTCTTCATAAAATTAGGAGAGGTTATTTGTTACCATAAGAGCCACCATTTTTAAACTGTTATGAGTATTTGCATACATTTACATACACTGAAAGCACAGCCATTCAGAACAAACAGCACAGCCATTCAGAACAAACAAGGTTCATTATGAAGACAAACATGCTGAGTATGACTGACTGACAATCTACACAATGGCTGATTTAAACTTTACATTCACCGACCATTTTTCTGAGGAGGAGGAACAGCTAAGGATACCTTACATCTCTTCAGCCACTTTTATTTTTGGTAAACCCTGGGGCTGCCTCTGTTAAGGTGAGAGAATACTCTAAGCAGCCCATTCAGCCTGTTGAAAACCTCTGCTATGGTCTCTGACTTCTAGCGGGCAAGCTTAAATGAATCTCTCTCAAGTAGTGGAATAGGTAGGAAAACTGGTTTATCAAAAAGACATACACAGTTCCCTTAAACAGTTCAACTTTAAGGCATGTCTGCATGCATTCCTACTGCCTGTGACAATAGTAACACTTCCTTTCAGCCTAATAGGTCCTGAGCCCCATCCTTTGTCTGCTGATTAACTGCTCTATTCATTGACCAGACCACTAATTGCATGCTCCTTATAGTTACCCTACATTACTGTAAGAATTAATGAGACACAATTACAGCTCCCAGAAATCTCAGGCCTGGCCAACTGCAAAGCACTCCAACTGAATAAGAACTCCCCAAGAATAAAGAGAAAAATTCAGCCCATTGTTCACAGGAAGCAGAATGTTTTTTGTTAAAAAATTGTATTTATTTGAAGCTGTTTCATAATTAGGCCCTGGAGAAAAAAAAAAAGGAGAGAATAGAGAAAGAACTTGGGAACCAGCATTCACCGAGAAATCACAGCGGATGCAAAGAGACGAGCACACAGTTCAGATATGAAGAGAAAAAAGCATAAGGAAGGAGTGCATAAAAAATTAGTTCCATGAACACTACAAACATCTGTAACCAATCAGCTGTTTAAACAGAGCATGTCCCACTGTATGGGAATTACCACTAATGCAACCTTATATTTGATAGCTTTAATCTTGAACAATTTAAAATAAGCATATGGCAAGCTTCTGCAGTCATGTCTCTACTATGAGATGGAAGAAGAAGAATTTAATTCCCCACTCTCGGAATTTAATATGCATTAGAAGTCAATGTCTTTAGCCATGAAAGTCAAAATGAAGGACAGAAAATTAGGGTTTTTTAAATCACCCATATTGAAAACTGGACTCACATTTAATCTGTGTAATCAACAGCCACAGCTATTCAAAGTCTTAGTGACTACAATCACTACCTATTAGCCTGTAAGTAGTTCAAAAGCTATTATTCTCACTTGAACAATTTTCCAATACACACGAGACAGCATTAAGTTAATGAAGTTAATATGCAAAGTCAATATTCTTTGTTATGAAGTCATCTTATTCCACTGGTTCCTCTTCAACATATTTTCACCATATAAATTCAATTCAAATTATGTGTACAGTTTGACAAAGCCACTGATACTTAAAATAGAGCTTGAAATGCAGCACTATACTTTATAGTCCTAGTAACCATTTTCCAGGGTACAATTTATAGCAGCCACTGAGACCCCAAACTAAGCATGTCAGACTAGCACTGCTGCATTCCAGAATCAACATCTTTGGACAGAGACAACATTTTTTGTATGACTCTACAGGGATTCTCAATAATTGCACCTAACTGCGGTAATAGTTTAAATTCGTGGAAAGTGGATGTTCTTCTGATATTATCGCTCACTGATATCACAGCAGAACGCTTTCCTGCATGAAGCAGACAGTTACCACCATGTGGTGCTGAATCCCAAGCAGGAAACAAGGCACAAATATGGACCAGAGACCTTTGTGTTCAGTGTATAATAAGTCCAATATCCCTGTCATAGAACAGCAATCATTAACTCGGGGATCTTTTGTTAAATGGCCCCTGTGGCTGGACTGGTAACAGCAGGGATCAAATTTGCAGTCCTCAAGACTAGATTCATCTGTCACGGAGACTGCAGGCCTACAGATTCATGCATTTCCAAAGTCTCTAGGACTTCACATGAAAACACCAATTTCAATTAACCTTGGCTGATTAATCAACCTCAGTGCACGGCCACAGAGCTTACATATGCAGCTCTGGCTCCGGCAGTATTATCTGAAATGGGCTTTCCACGTGTCTGGAAAAAACCTTTGAGGAAAAAAGAAACTTTTGTCTCGAATAAAACATCACCTAGCTAGTTCAAGCTATTCCCGTTTCAAGGCCAAAAATAGAACAAGTCTGAATTCCTGCAGAGTGTGATGTGAAATTATTTCTACTACTGCAGATAATGTATTCTGGATTCTGGTCCAGCCTTCATTTCAGATGTTATAAGTAACTTAACCAATACAAACAATTCACACACTGGAGGCTAGCTGTAATTTCTAGTTAGAGTGTCTCTCTCTCTGTAAGAGAAATGGGAGCCCTTCCTGCAACAAACATTATGAGCCCACTCTTTAGGGCATCAATTCCAAGTAAGGTAGAACTTCCAAATGAAAGATAGTTAGAGGCATGCAGGAAGAGCATCAGAAGAGACAAGGGAAGGTTTCGAGTCATAACCTGAGCTCACTCAAACGATTTCTACTCTCTTGTTCTGTCACATGGACCAACATTGTTCCACTACCAATTTCTTTAGAACTACTTGTTATTTATGGTAGTTCATGTAGCACCAGCAAACAATCCTGATCCACCAAGTGTTCCCATGTGCTTATTTATCCTGGAACTGGTTCACACAAGGAAAATTCCACTTTTATACTTCTCATCCTTTAGTTTGCATGTTGCACATCATAAGCTTCACTACTAGGAAGTTTGCTTCCCTCCTTTTCATTGTTATATCTACATCCATCCCCCTTTCTTCCTGAAAGTAGTTCAGTTAAGCAATGGTTTTGTCTATAGTGTCTCCTAAGTGTGGTCCCAAAAGTATCTTCAAGACTAGAACCACCAACAGGACAGGTGCCAAAAATAAAAATTCCTGCATTGTCAGGAACTATTCATGCAACTTGCAGCTGTAAGACAAGCCTGTAGTCAGAGGATGAACAGGAGACAGTGACACTTTTCTTAGAGTTGCTCTGGAGGTCATCCTCGGAAGCAATGTAAGCATAAGCGATGATGTATCATCTCTGTGTGCAGTGATAAACTGGCATATGAGTCCCTGCAGGATGAGGCTTACAGCTGATTTACACTAGAAAGGTTAATATAGAAATTACACTAACAAGACTCTTCTTCTCAAGCAACTTACACCTATCCCTCAAGAGAAGTAAAATGTACAGGTAAAAGAACTCCTTACGCAGCTTCTGTATGGGGGTTTTTGCTTGCATAGCTATGTCAGCAAAAATTCATATCCCTCCCTGACAGGCCTCCTTGATAATACTTTCAAGTGCAAACCAGGTGTCAGTATTTCTGTTATGACACAAAAAGAGTTCTACACTAGTCATGAGCTGAATATTTGGCCTTTCATGACCTGGAAAAGCCCTTGCTTCCAAGAAGGTCAAATCTCAAGATCATGTTTTCCACCAGCATAATCTCTCATGAGCACTGATTAATACAGTACTAGTATGGTACTGTATTAACACATATAGAGCAGGAGAAAATATATCAGTAGCCAACCATTTATATTCTGCATTCCCATGTAAAAACTGTCTATTTACACTACATGAATGACACAAAAATATCCAGTGAATGGGAGGCACCAACAGTTCTATGTAAAAAATTGCTGTGATTTTTAGATTAGTCTAAAAATCATTTTAAATCTACTAATCTCTGGACTTTTCAGTTGGTTATATTTCGCACTCAGAAATATTTAGATAATTCTAAGAAGAGATTCTATAGATTGAATTCCCAGATGCATCCCAGATCATGGAAGAAGTTGACCAAGTACAAACATCTTTCATTTTAATCAGCTTAGTTAGGTAGAAAGTTAACAATACTGGTTTGAAAGCAGCTAGATAGCTTTAAAGACAAGACAATTAAATGCAAAAATCTACCACATGGCATTAGGCAAAAACCCCAGAGCTGAAGAAAAGACTGGAAGAAGACATGTTCCACAGGCAATGTTACAGAGGGTCCCTCAAGGATCACCAACCTTGCAGCTGTCCCTAATATAATTTACCATATTCTCTCCATCTACAGTTCTGGGATGGCAAGGGCCACGGTCTGCCTGGGGTGTTCCTCAGTACAAATTAAGATGTTCTGTGATAAAAGTCAGCATGAATAAAACAAAGTGTTTCTAACTACTTAATAGATGCAACACTCATGGTCAGCAATTAGCCAAACAGCCCGAATCCCTGAGCCACAAGAAACAGTCAATCACATTAATTTCTTTAGTTAATTAATTAATTAATGTTCCTTTATTGACTAGAAAGGAAGAAAACGTATTTTGGAAACAAAAAGCAATCTGTGATATTTAAGCATTAAAATCACTACTCAAACCTCAAACTGCACCCTACTCCTAAAACTAAGATAAAGCTTAGCATGGGAAAAAAGTGTTATGTTGCTTTATGCCCTGGTTTACTATTGCTGGTTTCAGAACAGCAAACAGCAGAGCAGAGAGTAGTTGCTGTAACAGAAGCATTAGACTAGCATAAGGTTCTGCATCCTTTAACTATCTGTGACACATACCCCTAGCCCTGCACTTTCTGTCAGTCAAACAAAGTAGAATTTGGCTAATATGCAACTTGAATATTGGTCATACATTGATAAAAAAATAGACTGGACAAAATAGTGAAATCCCTGTCAATTTTGAGCCCTAATGAGCATATTTACAAGGTGTTTTATAAATACCAGCAGTCTTATATTTCACATGTGCCATTGTAAGAGGGAAGCCAGTCACTGGAAATTAAGTGCCTTTATTACAAATAGAACGTGTAAGAGTGGAAATAGCTGAAAAGGAACAGACAGTCCAAAGAAATACAGGATAAGACTAGGAAGAAACATCTCCCAAAACAGAAGCATAATTAAGCATCTAAACTGCCAATTAACAGTAAATAGCCAATGAGAGAAGCATGTATGGAAGAATGCAGGGATATGTGGGGAATTAAGAAGCTATATTGCAGCTAGGCTTTATACATGGAGAGTTCTAAGGTATTTAGGCTCTTGAATCCTACTTAGGAACATAAAGTTCCACTCAGTTCTACACGAAATTAGGCACCTTCACATCTCTGACAATTGGGGTTCAGGACTGCTCCCATAAAACATCAGTGTCCATGCCTCTCATGGGCCTGTCTCACTGTATTAGGGAACCAGATGCACCAGTGACTCAGAACAAAATTCTCAGTCTACCATAAATACATTTAATGTCCTACACATAGGACCATTTAATGAGACTCAGTAAAAAGCAGTTGTTTGGTGGAAATGCAGAGTATGGGGGAAGGGATGTTACAGGCAATTGCATATTCTGAACAGGTTCAGAAATTGCCTCTGTAAAGCTGCCAGCCTTTCTCCGCACAGTTATCATGTACCATCTGTATTACTGTAGAACCTGTAAGATCAAGCTATGGATCAGTTTTACACAGATGCAATGAAAAAAAGAACATGCCTACATACCTGATGCAAGTCATGCACCCCAAACAGTATCCATAACATAATTTTTTAAATTTTTATTGGCTTAAAGCTAATTACTATCATCCATAGTAGAATTATCATAAAAACATTATTCATATTACATTTGAACAGGCTTAGAAAGGAGAAATATGCATTGAACTACAAGGAGAAATACAGATTATTATAGTATTACATAAACTCTACGTAGACAGGAGAAACACCGGCTTTGAAAGCAGTGGGGTTTTTTTACATAGCTAGATAAAATGTATTCCCTGCAAATGACTTACAAAAACTAAACATGTGGGAACCACACCAGCAACTACAGTCTTGGAGGGTTTTCTGTTATAAACACAAGAATATGTTTGGATATCATTTATAACCCATACCCCCCAGAAATAATTTACCCTTCCACTCAAAAACCTTGTATAAAGGTACTTCACTGTTACCACACAAAAAATCAGAATAACTTCAGAGAGAGCAACAAAGGAAATTTGCATCTGACACTAATATCTTCATAGGATAAAGTATATTTTAATGAAGATATTGTCAGCAATACATGTGTTTATGCTTCTTTTTTCTCTTTGCACTTGGATTTTATTTCATTTATGTCATGATCTACCTTGCAAGTTTAAGAAATGCATCATTTATTCATGACCTCTACTTTCTTTCAGAACCTCTGTTACACAGAAGACCAGGTTAAAGAAAAATCAAGTGGTTTGTCTGATAAAGTTAGTGTCAAAACAATCCATGTATGTTGAATTTCTGTTAGCTGAAGTCATAATAAAAAAACCCCAACCCAAAAACCAGTGCTTACTTTACCTTTTTCCAGAATAAACTCTCATAATTCAACTTTCTACTTTTCCAAGTAGCTGACTATGTATTCCTGCACAGCGGGTGGTTTTCTCCACAGACATATTGACTTGGACAATAAACAAAGCAAAAATCCCTGACTGGAATTTACAGCTAAATTTAACCACGCATCTTGTTAATAAAATTTGCATATATGTCTTTCAACATTAAGAAAAAATAAAGTTGAAATTCAATTAATTTGGGCACTGCACTGCTTTGCAAGAAAAAATATGAGATTTAAATTGTAATTTCCATATTTATTGAGGCTGTACGTCAAAGGAAATCTGCGCAAAAAAATCCTGGTGCTGCCTTGATGAGATTTGAAAGATGACAGCATATTAATAGTAAAGGAGCTTCTCCTTAGCAAAGATGGCTTAAACAGTACCTATAAAACACCAACGAAGGGTCACCTAATTTTAGAAAACATTTCCAGCATCTCTTATTTCTCTGTCCTTCAACCACAAACGAAGTAAAAGCAGTTAATAGGTTTTGAAGCAATATCACCCACCCTTGCCCCTCAGTGCCAAGTTTCCCCATGAAACATTAACAGATCAGTCAGCACTGACTTCTTACAATTAAAGGAGGTAATGGAAACTTTAATTGATACTTTTTCATTGATTTTTTTGTCACAACACCTCACCACCATGAGCCCTCCAAAGCCATGAACCATCAGTAGCAAACACTCACCTTCTATTTTTAATTTTTATGTCTTTTTTTCACAGCATCCTGGACATTTGATTTAAAGGAATTTAGGTTTCTAGTTCCTTTAAAACTAAGTTACTTTGCCTGGATCTGCCTAGCCACAAAAAGTAGACAATGGAATGCAGTTCTGCCAGCATAAAACCTTTTAGATAAGCAAAAATACTTTCCCACTAAAGAGAGAAAGAAGATCATACTCCTTTGAGGTACTTTTCCAGTACAAAAGCTGGATGTATTCCAGGGATTATGCTGTTGGTTGGGTGGTTTGGGTTTGTTTTGTTGGGGTTTTTTAATTTTTTTTTTAAACTGAAACAGTGAATTTTTATCAGTAAAGCTCCCGTTAAATTATGAAAAACTGTTCACATTACCACAGCATGTACTTTATTACTTTAATACTTGCACTTGCTCTGGGCAGGATTTCAGGGGCACCTGTAACCTAAGCTTAAGTATTTAGAGTTTGGCTGCTCCTCAGCTGGAGGACGGAGAAGGCAGAAGTGAGGAACTTGGCCATCACTTAAGGCATTATCTACAGCTGACCATGCAAATAAGTGGCCCGGTCATTCTTTTTTTAGGTTTCAGGTGAAACAAACAACAATTAACACTGAAACAAGATTTCTAACACCCCTGTAAGATGCACAGATCAGCTCACACCTCTCAAAGTGCTTCTAGCACACACATTGGAGGCCTGGGCGGGAGATCTCTGAATCCTGGTCCTGAATTTTTCCTTCAAATACAGCTACAACGTTTTTCTTTTCTAATAAATAAGCCATGCTGTGAGAGAAGTGCACTACAACAAGCACCTCTAGCACTCAGGCTGTGGCTATAAACAGCTTCATATCATCACAAAGTCTAACTGAGACTCTGTAAAACAGTGTGGTATCCTCCAGAGTACCCTCTGGAGATTACATTACTTCATTTACTGAACATTACTTCGGATTTTTTTTGCAAAATGCTGCATTCAGATGTTGTGTGACAGACATAGCTGAGGAAGTGGAGGAGTAATTTTATTCTGCAAATGTGCAATGAAAACTAGGTAAATAACCTCAGTGACACAGAGGAAGCCATAAATGTCTTATCTGCATTCTGGTCCAATCATAGGAAACCAAAAAACTACAGGAAAATAAGACTCCCAGTCAGGTTACCCATGAGAAGCTGATAGCTCACTGGGATGTGTTCATGACATTGAGGTCAGCAGAAGTCAAGGATCACAATTCTCCAAATATAAATTGCTGAGCAGGAAACCAAGCCAGCAGTTAAACATTGCAGAATCAGGCACTGAAATTAATGAGTTAAAGATTAATTCACTCACAGACTGTGTGTACATGGTCACCTCATGGGGCCATCACCAGGAAGACAAGAGATCTTCTTAGAAGAACTGGCTCTACCAGAGGCTAATTAACAGATATGCTGACTGTAAATAAAAGCAGGAGGTGGTAAACAGAAAAGAATAGAAAGTTTGATGGGGCTCCCAACGGATGCTGTGTGTCAATAAACGTCAGTTGAAACTTAGATGCTGCTTTTGTGCTCTCTTAAGGAAATCATTATAATCACATTATTCTGTAACAGAGTCTAGCCTAATCTCCATGCATCATACTAGAGAGGATATTTTTTATCAACTAGACATTTGTTAATTACAAAACCAAGCATTTTGAAGCTATTTTGTTTTACATACAGAATGAAGCAGCTTATTTGAAAGTGAAAATTATTACTCAGATTTACTACGCATAAAACTAACTATACCCATAAAGCCAACACTCTTTTTTTTATTGACTTTTATAAAAATACTGTTTGTTACAAAAATGCCAGTTAGAGAGCACAAACATGTCCACAGTACAGACAAGAGACTGATATATACAATGACAATTAGGCTTTTTAAGCGCAGAAACACTTTTTCAGTTTATCCTCATAATTTCCTAAACCCGTAGATGTATACCTTAACTCTGAGTTTCGACATTCGATTCTTCATATGTATTTTACCATCACATTTGCCTTCACTGTCTGTTTCACAAATTTTCTACCAATAAAGGACTATCCATAAGGAAAACAGTTTTAATAGTACTAAACACTTAAAAGATGGTGATATTCATTGTCCATTTTCTGTCCCACACCCCCAAAAGTTAACTGCCACTACAAACCAGATTTTTTGTTTCCTAATCCCCTTTCCCATTTAACAACCTGATTTGACAAACCTTTTCTCAAGCAAACCGACATTTTAAAGTAACCAGCATCACTGACAGGAGGACAGACTATTTTGCATGAGAAAGTTTACAGGACGTAATCTTCTCTTTTTCTTGAAGTTAAAGTAATCACTACCTAGTACCGAAATGAAAGAAATTTAATAGTGTCAGTCCAATTACTTGTGAACACATGTTTATTTTGCACCCAATTACTCCCCTCAATTCTTCCAGTTTCAAGAGTGGACAGATTTGGCAACTCTATTTGCTTCTCAGTTCTTGACATTATCACAAAAATTCTGATTAAGGCATACAAATGATGTGAGTGAGGTTGCACTATTCTGCAATTCTTGACACACTTTAAAGACAGGATTACAATATCTTCTTTCACGTCACAGAATTTCTAAGTTAATTTTAATAGAATTTACATATTTTTACTGCATTTCTGGGAAAACACGAACATTTTTTTTTCTACTTTTTCCAACTCATGAACTCTAATGTACTAAAATTTCTTCCTTGTATAATGATTATTTGAAGTAATGCTAATTGACTGTGGAGCACTATGCTTCAGCAAGTATTTAGATTCCACACATGAGCAGCTGGTACCATATGAGCTCACTCTTATGCTTCAATATTGTGCTTTCCTTTCTCTGTTGTCCTTCCTGCCACACTCTGTGTTGATGAATCTATTTCTCAAGAATACTCAAACTATTTCTTTATTTCAAATGTTGTATGGCTATTATATTTTCTCACAAATACTTATTTTAAATGGCTATAAAATAATAAAAGGCAACTTCTAGTACTAACAATGTACTATAATAAAATTGTGCTGACAGAGATCTGAATAAAAAAGCGTCTGTGACGTCAGGAAAAAAAATAAAAGAGACCCCACCTATTCTGGTCAATATAACATCCAGGTAAATTTAAGTACACAGGAGTAAAACTAAATATATCTATTTTCAGGAAATCATAAAAATTCTGAAGAGTTTATTAAAAATATAGAAGAAAAAAAACCTTGTTGTCTTACTAAGCATATGCCCATTTACAGATTTGATCATTAATGCCTGTGAAGACTAAAACAGCATAGTATTGCTTACCAGTCATGAACTAAGTTAAACTACCATGAAAACAAAGTTAAGAATATCTGGAAAGATATTTCTGTAAAGCTGTTATGATACAAAACAAGCAATAAAGAATAACAATCAACTTTTGCTTAAGAAATGCCACGTGTTGCCAGTTGGTAGTAGCTTCTGGCTACAAGAGGCATTCTGACACTGAACCAATGACAGAACATAACATACTAAAACTAATGTAGCTCATACTAATAATTTTCCTCCCTGATTTTTAATACTTGCTTTGTTCTCTCTTCTTGTCATAATACAAGGTCCAGTGAACTCTGCAGGAGTCTCACACTAATGTTCTACCCACCGACTTTGGAAGAACACACAAAAAGGTTCACAGTTGTATTTAAGACATAGTTGTTGCAAATTCTTACTTCTACAAAAAGCAACAAAGGAGAAATGGAAGATGCAAAACCTACTTAAAAAAAAAATCAGCAGAAAGCTTGGGACTCCAGAATCACAATCTATTCAGACAAATTTCTCTATCCCTATTCTCATATATTTTGTGATTGGCTTGCCCTTTTCTTGAAGAATTTTATTTCTGATAAGTTTTGCTGAATTCCAGATGGCCAAAGCCCACAATTACTCATTCATCAGTGTACTTCTTCTCATCCAAGGATGGCTATGACAATTCAGATCAAAGGTCCATTTAGCTCAGTATCCTGCTTCCAAAAGCAGCCACAAGTCAGAGTCAAGAAAAGAGAGCATGAGCAAAGAAATCAAATACAGTATTTTCCTAGAATAACTCCCTAGCCCTTCAACTATATTCCACTCAAGAATTCCTGAGACTGATGTGATTTATCTATTTATCTAGCCCAATGGACCTTCTCTTTCAAACACTTATCCAATTATCCCTTAAACTTACATATACTTTTGCATCCACAACATGACAAAGCAAGGCTACTCTGGGTAAAGAACTAGGAACTGTATTGTAGTGATACTGTTTTATGCGCAGCCAGTGCTCAGCACTCACATTTTCTTATTAAAACACAGCCAAAATTTAAAAAAAAAAAGCAAGATTGATGCCCCCCCCTTGAAAGAAACTGAGTTTGCACATACCCCAGCAAGTTGAGTCCATTGGGAATTAGCATTCTGAACACAGTGAAATGCTGCAATAGCAAGAATTATAACAAGGTTGAATATAGCTTGAAAAGCAGGCAGATGTCATGAGTGAAAAAACAGACACCCTAACAAAAGCAGCCAAAAAACTCTGTAAGCCTCCCTCAGTCCAACAACCAAATTCTGGTCCAAGGAGGTTAAATATAGGGCTGCTTGAAAATTTTCCACTGCATCTATTTTTGATGGGAAATGAGGCTTTCAGCTAAACACTTTCTGGTTGGATTGTTTGGGGGTTTTTGGCATGTCTAAATATGTGCTTCTGCAAGTATACTTTTCTTACCAAAAAGCCAAACCTATCAACAAAAATATTTTGATTGAAAACACAGTGTGTTATTAAGAAATGCTAGTGTAGCATTTCACTGTATCTCTAGCTTACCTGCTTTATGTGGCAGATCTCTATCAACTAGACTTATCATTTAAATGAGAATTCAAACCATAGATCACTTTGAGGGATTCCCCACTTCCAGTACTCCCTTCAAAGAGGAAAGATCATGGCATAGTGTCAAAGGTGGTAGGCAGCCTCAGCCTTGCAGAGCAGGGCCAGCAGGCATCCAGGTTGTAATGTCAGAGGACTACGGTAACATTTTTCAAACTGAGAAGTTTTAGTGTTCAGACAAAGTCTTCCAGTCGTCTGAATTCTGTCAAAGTATGTGGTGTTTCCTGGAAAATTAAGGCCAAAAAACCAAAAAAACTTTGTATTTTTTATCAAAAATTCATGCAGAAAATTCCATGGGTCAAGAAAGGTCCTCCTTACTCATTGACCTGCAGATTCAAACCCATCATCTGAACCCATCCACCCACAAATCAGAAAAACTTTAAAACAGCAGTAAAATGTTTCAAATTTTCCATCACGGTTCTGTTAGCAGGACTGTTCAAAAGCCAAGGAGCTAAACCCAAACAAAAACAAACAGAGTTCAATGGATGTGATAATTTAATGTATGAGCCCTTACTTACAAAAGACCAACCACTCTACCTTACAAAAGCAAAGGATGAAGATAAGATTCAAACAAAGTAAGAAATCTGTAATACAAAAATATGTATAGCAAAATTAGCAAAGTGGCAAGGAAATAAGATAATCCACTTATTTTTTATATATATATTTTATATATATTATTCCCTTTCAGGGTGCTCTATTTCAGTAAAGTAAACCAGAAGGAATAAATCCCATAAGACTAATATAATAAAATGTAACAGGTATCCCAACAGGATTATTATCTTCCCTTTTCCTGGAACCCCACAATCCCCTGAAAGAACTGAAAGCTTTTCATCCAAAACCAGGCCCTGACCAGACCAAGACAGAGAAACACTCGACTAATACTATCAGAAAAAATGTTAAAACTAAATTTCTAGTGTTTCTCTCCCCTTGTGGCTGTTTCCTGATGTACAATTGCATCCCCCTGACCCCAATGGCAAAATAAATGTATAAAGAAAGTAAATAAAAGACAAGAAATCAATCAAGACTGCACCTTTTGTAACACTGTTGTGAACTTACAAAAGACAGCTGCAGAAAATCTCATGCCAGTGGGGTACTTCTTTCTTTCTCCTCACCACACACACAGAGGACTATTCCTGCCATCATTATGCCAACTAAGAACCAAGAAAATTCAAAGGAACTGGCAAAGGAATAACCTTACTTAAGAACTCAGTGAGTAAAACTAAAGGAAGGACATTTTGCTATTACAGTGAAATTCCTTTCAACACCTTGCTTTTCAATCACACCATTCTTTTACTAAAATAAAAGTAGAGAAAGGTTTTTAGCAGACTCTGCTGAGACCAGGCACCTGAGAGCTCCCTATAAGCATCCAAACACTGCCTAATTTTGATTCCCCGCACAGTCTTTGACTGTCTAATGTTATAAAGTGAAAAGTGCTAACACAATTTGTCATTCTCAAGGCAAATTTATTAATCAAAATTAGTACAAGCCCAAGCCTGCTGTCCTTACTCATATTTGGAATAACTAACTGCTGTTGTCCCAGAAAAATTGGTACAGTGAAGGATTAGTCAGGGTCTAACTCTAGTGATAAAAAAATTGTTTAGAATAAATTAAATACAAAGAATAAATATTCAAAGTGAGTGATGAAAGATACATCTGTTATTTCCATTTTATCTCCTGGGCAATAAGTAATTTCAGTAAGAATTTTTCAGTGTGATTTTTATCATTCAATATTTTAAAAATTACTACTGGGCATCCATAAAAAGTTGGGATTGGAACCAGTGAAACTTGAAAAACATTTACTTCAAACACATGCAAAATATTATTCCCTTAAATTACAGTATTACTGACCTCCAAGGTGCAAATAGTAGCATCAGAATTTATGACTAACTTCATATTGTTCAAGGATTTAATTACACATTTCTCTTATAATCAGTTATACAAAGTTTTGCTTTCTCATATCTGGGGTTTAGCCTTATCCATACCTTTCAAAAGTGTCATTTTTTCTTCAGTTCACTTCTTACTCATAAGCATATCACCTCGTTAGTTTCTCATTTAACTTACAGCATGTGAGAGGGCATACATGTAAGATAATGTATCCAGGTAGCTTATGCAGAAGTTCTTAAAGTGGACTACACTGCTTAATCTTGTCTCTGCATCAACCTTTTTCCACCAGGCTGGATCAGCTGGCACGGAGCTGCACACAGGCTGGACTGGACTTCTTGCCAGGAGTCCCACAGCTCCTTGAGTGTGGCAACTGAGCCATCCCAACTCTGACTTACCCTACATGAGAGAGAACCCTGCACTCCCCACCTGCTCTGTTGTGGCTCTTTCTTCCACCCCGTCAGTATCAATACTCAGAGCTGGTGAGAGTTAAATGTGCTGTTCACCTGTCTGCTATCACCCAAACATGGATTAAGTAACAAAGTTCAGGAGGTCAAGTTAATAGATAGAGTTCCCTTCATTCCCCCCAATAGATAGGACGTTAAAGTCCAGATACCCACATGTCATATCATCTTAAGGCCAGGTGGGAGTTGTAATTTAGAAGCTGCCCATCCCAGATGGCCACATCCCAGACAGGTAAGGCAGGTGGCAATGCAACAGAAGGGGATATTTACCAGAAGCTTTGCAGGGGTTTATACCCAAGTTGTTAAAACTGAGGTCTCCATAACTGAAGACTGACCAAACGGACTTCCCAAGCCGTGCTGGGAGTAGTGATGGTGAACGTGCCATTTGAGCATATATGAGCATTAATTACATTTTGATGGAGCATGAAGAGAGAATCACAAACATGACTGCGGGAGTCACTGGTGTGCCAGAGACCTGGACATGCTTTCATTCTGAGAGAGGGTGGTGCATGTTTATACTCTCATTAACCCCCTGAGACCAAACCTCTCCTTGCCAACCTGAATCTACATAACCTTCTTGAGATTCAGGAGTGCATTTACATACTAATGTTCTAGCAGTGGCCCAAAAGTAAATTCATGGTTACCTGGGTAATCAGAGGAAGACAACACTACTCACTATGTTCATACATACCTTACATACATTATGGTTAGCAATTTAACTGCATGAAATTTGTGTTATTCTCCAAATACAGTGACAGTGGATCAAGAGACTGTTTAATTCAGCACAATTTGTCTTCAAAATTCACATGATTTATCATGTGTGAAACATCACACCATGAGGTATTACAGTCTAGCACAGGTGGACTATAAATGCAGCCTGCTAAATAATGGTGGGAAAAGAAAAAAAATAAAATTAAGGAAAAAGCCCTCAAGAACACTTATTTTCCTTTATAATTGTATTTTCTTGCATTCCTTCCTGCTGCTTTGTTTCACTAATGAGAAATGAAGCAATATACAGTTGAGAGAGCCAATACTTTGCAGCCCAATCACCAACTGCACAGTGTGGGAGAACAGGGCTAAAGCCCTTCAATAGGAGCTCATCTTATATTGCCCTCATGCTAAACTGCTGTTCCCACTGACTTCTTACACTCATTCTGCTGCTCATACTCCTTCTCTAGTGAAGCCCATGCACTCAAAGCTGCCTCAGGAAGAAATTTAATCATGGTCTGCTCCTATGTCCAGCAGAAAATCCTCCAGTCACGTTCAGGGCCACAACCCGCAGCTTCACCATTGGAGCAATCCTCAGACCACAGCATTGATCAATCACTTTGACATCATCCTTTATGGCAAAGAGGCAGCAAAGTACTCTTCCAGAAGTTTCTCCCCCTCCTCTGTCACCTGCTCACTGCACTCCAGGAATAGCTATTGCAGCACATTGTATTCAGCCTGTTTTCCTGTTGCCTAAAGTCTCTCTCGTATCTCACTGAACAACAGTAGCATCATGGTGCTGTGCCCATCCCTGATCAAATCTGACATGCCTGAAAAAATGTAAGCAGAACATTGTTCTTGCTTACAAAAAGTTCTCATGAATCACAATAAAGTACAGGCTGACTCAGAAGATGTATGAATACCATTTATTTATTTATATTTGTAAAAGGAAAAATATCAAACTGTAAGACAGATATACACACTGTATTCTCATATCCCTATTTCTCTCCAGGTTTCACAGCACTGGATCTGCTTTTCAGACTTGCAGAAGTACAAATCTGTTAGTTCCTTCCCATATTTGGATGTCCATCATGTTGCTCAGTTCTGGATCACATTTGGCAAGTGAGAGAAAAGGATAGACTGGAAAAAATAAACAGTTTCCCCTACTTTTAATTGGAACATTTTAGGGGAAAGCTGAACATAGTAAGATAACAACAACTCTACCTCACTCTGTTTACTAAATGGCCTGTAAAAATACTCTTTCTTTCTGCTCCTATTTATCCTGTCCTCAAAAAGTTCCACAGTTTCTAGTTTCATGGTGTTGTTCAAGGTATTGTCCATGCAAAATCCCCTATGTCTTGCAGCTAACCAGCATTTGCGTAGACAGTCTCTGCATAAAGCTCTGTGGCCTGTGATAGGAAGGAGATCAGCCTAGCCAGCCCTTCTGGGTTTAATCCATGAAATTACTGCCTTCAGTCAAGGCTTCATTCTAACAAGATTATTTGAACAATTTCCATGGACCAAGTTCTTCTTTTCAAGCATTTTTATAAAAGCACCATTCAGTGTGACCTATCCAATGCAGACAATGTCACACCAGAATTTACTGGAGAACATTTAGTGGGAATTAAAAAGCAATTTTTTTTTCAATCTAATAAACTAAACATCTCTATTTTTACATAAGCAAAATAGCATGTTAAATGCAAAATTTCATGTGGTATTTTTATTTCCAGTTAAAAAAAAAAAAAAAAGGTGCAAATTTGCTTATTTTGACCTAAAGTGCCCTGTAGTTACCATTACCTGGTTTGGTGTGATCCATATAATCCCCAAAGCAAAGCCTCAGATGCACACAAAAATTAAGCTTATGTTAGAGGGGCCAGTGACAAACCTAATTGTTTGAATAAAAGAGGTGTGAGTATCTGTGGCAACAAAGACCTGAAGTGACAAAGACTAGTCACAAAGTGACTAGATTTGACAAGTCAAATCTAAAACTCTGTAAAATGTTACAATATCTGCAACATTCTTGCCAGCTTTATATTTTTGCATGATTTGATGACTGGACATTTGCTGTGAAATCCCTGGGAAAAAAGGTATTCTGCATTGCTATAGCAAAGTTCAGCTTTTCAGAAAAAGCAGCTGCTGAATTTTCTGGAATAAACACACAAACCGTTTTAAAGACTTGACCCTTGATTCCTTCATCACAGGACTTCTAGGGACTTCAGGGAAGTCTGCAAGTATGAGGAACACACAATGGGCTCTGATTCCACAGTCTTGAGCTAACCAGGCTTCTTTTCAGTCACATGAAGGAAAGCAGCCTCCTCACAGCTGTGCTGTTTTATATACCTGAAAGACAATTTTAAAAATTATCATGGTCTTACTAGGGAATTTGGATATGCAGTCATTACTAAATTGCCATAAAGTTCCATATTACCAATTCTGTCATTACTCAACAGCTTCAAGACACACAGTATCTTTGTGCTGCATCTCTTTTTCTCACTGTAAGAAAACAAGAGCATATGAATGACAGCAAAAATGAAGCCAAATGTACTGTTGAGAAACTTGGTATTCTCTTATTTCTAGGAGAGTTATAGTGTAATTCTAAACTGCAGCATTCAGCATGTCTCCTGAGCTTCCTCGCTGAAATATAGCAATGGAAATTTTACAGCATCTGTGTTGCTTTTGGAAGCCATCACCTCACATCTGCTGTCTCCGTAGTGTAGAGTTTAACTTCAGCATAAAAAGGTACTTTGTAATAGGCAAGAGAAATCCTGACAGAGTAGTAATTTACAGACTCGCCCGGCTCTCCTGACTAGACTCACTCAGTTTTACATTCTGTAGAGATTTTTAAATAAGGTGCGCTTCAAGCAGCCACCAGCTAAAGAGTCGCTTCTTAAAATGGAGCGTCGCATCCAGGACTGGAGACTTTTTAAACCTCTGCCAGTCACTGAGTCCTCTGCCAGACGTTTTCCTCACCGGGCATTGTTCGATCTCGTAACACTTTCCACAATGGTGTTAACTAAATTAGGGCTAAAATAACCACCTGCTACTTTTGGAAAAGTTCTGATTTTGATCAGAAACAGCACTGCGCGTGCAATAACAGGAGCGGTTCCACAGCCCGAGCACGCGGAGGAGCCACGGCCTCCGAGAGCTTCCCAGTCCCGTGTGACCTGGGGTGGGCGCCGGGGTCGGGAGCGGCGCTCGGTCAATTGCAAATCAACTGTGATTACACAGCGGGCGAGTTTATCGCCCCATCATCGCCCATTTCCTCCTAACGGGGTAATCCGCGCGTCCGCTCACACGGCGACAGGGCCGGCGACAAGAGCCTGTTGGCTCAGCCAACAACCCGGGGATTGTTCCTTGTTTGGCCTCACGCGTTCCATTTCCTCCAGGCGCCCCGCACCGCCCCCCGGGGCGGGCTCGCTCCCACCCCCCCC
>NW_008239547.1:6755960-6756367 GCF_000691975.1 Corvus brachyrhynchos | reverse complement strand
GGCGGTGGCCGAGCACGTGCGGTACGAGAGCACCGGCCCGGCGCTGTGCACCGTGGTCTTCCTCCTCGTCTACTTCTTCGGCATGGCCAGCTCCATCTGGTGGGTGATCCTCTCCCTCACCTGGTTCCTGGCCGCCGGCATGAAGTGGGGCAACGAGGCCATCGCCGGCTACGCACAGTATTTCCACCTGGCCGCCTGGCTGCTCCCCAGTGTCAAGTCCATTGCTGTGCTGGCACTCAGTTCTGTGGATGGGGACCCCGTGGCTGGCATCTGCTACGTGGGCAACCAGAGCCTGGAGAACTTACGGGGCTTCGTGCTGGCACCGCTGCTCATCTATTTGGCCATCGGCTCCCTGTTCCTGCTCGCTGGCTTCGGTTCGGCCGTCCCTCTCCGCCAGGTCTGCAAAC
>NW_008239547.1:6749965-6755449 GCF_000691975.1 Corvus brachyrhynchos | reverse complement strand
CCGCAGTGTCATCAAGCAGCAGGGTGGCCCCACCAAGACCCACAAACTGGAGAAGCTGATGATACGCCTGGGACTCTTCACTGTGCTCTACACTGTGCCAGCTGCCAGCGTGGTTGCCTGCCTCTTCTACGAGCAGCACAACCGGCCACGCTGGGAGGCCACGCACAATTGCCCCTGCCTGCGTGACCAGCAGCCTGACCAGGCTCGCCGCCCTGACTATGCTGTCTTCATGCTCAAGTACTTCATGTGCCTGGTAGTGGGCATCACCTCTGGTGTCTGGGTCTGGTCTGGCAAGACCCTCGAGTCCTGGAGGGCCCTCTGCACTCGCTGCTGCTGGGCCAGCAAAGGTGCTGCTGTGGCTGGGACCACAGGGGCAGCAGCAGGTGGACAGGCAGCAATCACTGCAGCAGGAGGACTTGGGGCCGGAGGTGGTGGCTCCCTCTACAGTGATGTCAGCACTGGCCTGACGTGGAGATCAGGCACCGCCAGCTCTGTCTCCTATCCCAAGCAGATGCCCCTGTCTCAAGTGTGAGGAGGGGGAAAGAGGCCAAAGGTTATGGAATGAGGGACACTGGCCTGCCTAAAATGCCCCCTCACTGTTTGGTGCCATTAATGAACCCCTAATGGTCCTTATTAGCCACAGCTTGTATAGAACAATGCAGCTGGCAGAGGCCCCAGGCTCCAGCCCCCTCTTCCTTCCCCTCCATTCATATGCAGGGAGCATGTACTTCAAGGAGCCAGCTTATTATTTTGCTGGCAGAGGAGGATAGAGGCTCACCCATGTCTTGCAGAGGGCAAGGCACAGCGGCTTCTGAGTCACTCTGGACTAACAGCAGCTCTTTACTCATGGGAGGGAGGGTCTTCCTCCCCCCCGTCCTGAGGTGGGAGTCTGCCGGGGAGTGCAGGTTTTTGGGATGTTGATGACCAGGCAAATGCCTTACAATATAGACTGAATCAAAACATGTCTTAATTATACACCCCAGCTAAATACGGGTTTCCTACATTAAAGGATGTATTTATATAATTATTTGTTACCTTGTACAGATGTGTAAAATATGTATATATCCAAAGCTATACAGTCTGTAAATTTTTTTGTATAAAAGTTTAGAGACTACCCCTGTAAGAGCAAATATGAGTATTCTATTTTGTCAATAAAATGACTTTTGATAAATGACTTTTTCAAGCTTTTCCCCTACTCCTGCCCTGGTTATTCCAGCTGCTGTATCTTTAGGTAGTTCCATAAACTATGAACTACATTCATCCTCCAGTCATTACCTATTAAAGAAGTGAGCTATGTAGACCCAAGAAAGTAAGTCATTCAACAAGTTCTGAAAAAGTGTTTGCCAAAACTGGAAGGTGCCTTACCATACTTCTTTCTTTTTTTGAAAGATGACAGTGTCTTTAAACTGAGCCTTTACAAAAGAGTCATCTCCCATGGCATGTTAAGTATCCTTTTAAAACGGGTGTTATTTTAGGAATGTGCACACCCGCCTCTCATATCTGTTGTCTACACCTCTGTAAGCACCTGCCTTTCCTGGGATGCATACTGAAGTGTAAAAGGTTAATGTTTTAAATTCAAAGACCATGTACTATGGTGGAACAGTGAGTTGAGATTTGTTAGATCAATCTCTTCTTAACAGATTAAACTAACATCTTAACTTTTGTATATCAAATATGGTCCTTTTTCGAGAGAAAAGGTATTGTTCTTCTGTCAGGAGTAAGCTAATTTATTTGAGCAGAAGGCTGTTGAATTAACAGAAGAATGCTTTGGCAATTGTTGAACTTTTTACCTGTCTGCCCAGTGGCTCAGAACATCATTCCTTTAAGAGGAGCTAAATGAATAGGGTTAATCTGTAGGGAACTTGGTTTCTTTTGAGTTTGGGAAAACTTTGATCTTTTCTCTTCACCAAACGTGATGTATAGTCTGAAGTTTCTTTCCCTGCTGCCTGGTTCCTCTTGTTGCAGACCAATTGGCCACCATGGAGCCTTAAAGTTCTTCAATTAAAGGGACATGGGACTTTTTTTTTTTTTTATTTTAAGAGGAAGACTTGTAACAGTTAGTGAACACCAGAGGGAAAAGGGAGAACAGCCTTTTAAACAGCTTTTCCCTGCATTGTTAGCCAGACTGCAGGCAGCAAGGCATGGCTTGGAGCATTATAGAAAAGAGCTATGAATGCCCTACAGGTGGTCTGCTCACATAATCTCCCCAATTTAAAACATTTTCCTTTACAGGACAATTGCATTACAAAACTCCCTTCTCTTTTGGTCCTAATTGAACCAAAGAACAACTACAAGATTTTCTTTAAAAACTGAGTGTCCAAAAAAATTTTAAAATCCATTAACTACATTCTAATCTGTTTTCTAAAATGAGAGCACTCAGAACACCAGGAGCAAAAACTGCATTAGACATTACTCCAGATATTTTTACATCTTCTGCTTATATTCTGTCAAATTAGCAATCATTTAAAAGCAATTGGTTAGGTTGTGTGCTAGCAGTGAAAAGATAGCCCCAGGTCCCTTATTAACCTGCCAATCATGATAAGAGATGGGCAGCTACCCTACTAATGACACAGATATCAGTCATGATTTGTGGGAAAAACCTTGTTTCATTGAGCACTGACTTGATTATCGGTGTCCCTTTCAAAGATATCCTAACTTAATAGACTCCACTTCTACAAAGTTACCAGGAGCATGAAGAGGAGTAATTTAAAATGCTCCTAACTCCTTGATGGGAAAAATAATTTTAATTTCTTAAATGCAAAGGAAATTCCACTGGGGTTTATGCATGGTACCTATTTATGCACCAACTGACCAGCATCAGAATATTGGCATAACTGTAAGTTGAAAAGGCCATACTATTTTCCTATATTGCTGGAAATATTTTTTTCAAGGTTGTTGAAACATTTAAATCAATGTGACACTTTCCCCTGCTGTCAGGTCTTCCTGCTGGGGAAGCCCCCTGTAGCACAATCAGTTCTGCAGATAAAAATCTGAGTGCCTTCCCCTCCAGTGGGGTCTAGCAAGGAAGACAGAGGAGGTACAGTCACAACTCTTCTTTGAGAATTTGTTTAGATAGGTCTCTCGCAGGCAGCTGGTACAGGTTGCTCGTGTTGAGATAAAAGCATTTCTAGTAAAAGAAACAAGTAGCTCTATGGCTTAACCTCATCTGGAATGAGCCAAGAGATGCTACAGGTGAACTTACTCAGAAAAGGACTCTCAGAGCTAGCCAGGTAAACAAGATGCCTGCTTTGGAAGTGACTGAGTAATAATGCAAAGGTTAAACAGGTAATGAGGCAAAACTAAAATCACTAGAAACACAAACCTGGGAAAATGGAGCTAAAGAAGCTAACACAGAAGTGCAGATTTTTGTCAATCAGCATAAAATTTGTAGATAGGTAAAAACATTTAGAAACACCAAGGCATTTAGATATACAAGAAATAAATAGCCACAGTTACAACGAACTTCACATTATTAGGATGCCGTTTAACAGACCTTAAGGTTAAATTTGCTGTGAAGATCCAAAAAGTATTGGTGAGGTGGAAATGGAAATGACTTGTTAATTTTCATGATCTGATGACAAACTGCCTTCTCCATAAATTTGCCAGAGAGCTACTGACAATAGCCAAAGGAAACTCATGGGCCAAGCCCTTTACTCCAGAGCAGGACTGCCCTCAGCATCCCTGCTGGCATAGGCTCATCCACGGGCAGGGACAGCACCCACACACACTGGCTCCAGAGAGATAAGGGAAAGCTTTGCTGCCACTGATGTGACCAATAACAGCATTTGGGGAGCTGGATAATGGCAACTGAGAGCCTCCCATAGAAAGGCCAAACTGCTCTGTTCAGGCGAGTGACCAAGTTAGCAGAATCATGGTTGGGGTTTTTTTTCTTCTCTAATAAGCAAGATACATTTAGAGCACTCTTTTTTTTTTTTTTTTTCCCCCCAGGACCCCTCCTTGCTTTACATGGTCCTGCTTCAGAAAGGAAATCTTACAGATCTTTCTTCTCCTGCTGCAATAACTGAAAAACCCTGCAGCCTCCCAGAGAGCTGGCCTAGCTTCTGGTGGGCCTCATAAACAGAGGCAGAGCAGGGCAGGTGTGCTGCAGAGCCTCAGGAGGGACACAACACATTCCCTGGGCCCTGCTTCTCAGTCCCTGGGAGCTAGATGGAAGTGTACTCCAAAGTTTTCCCTGTGCAGGAGAAGCTTCCCTGAAGCTTTGATAATCAGTCATTTTGCTTGGGAAGGGGCTTCAAGAAAGGGAGGAATTAGGAAATTCTCATATATTGTAATAATATTAATGTGGCCAGGCTCTCTGGGAGGGCTATGAAGGGTAAGACTGGCACACAAAGAGTCTTTTCTCCTTTCTTACACAATATTTAAAGTATTGGAGTGTTCACCCATTAAACAGTTCTTCAAATGTCCTAAAAGGTGTCCCAGGTGGGAAAGCTGGAGGCGGGGCGCCTCCGTGCACACACTACCCACAGCATTCTTCACCCCAGCTTCAGAGCCTGGGCTTTTTCCAGGTTCCCTCAGGAGGACACATCTCTAGGCACCTGAGGGTGGCTTGTAGAAGAAATCAGTAACAGTTTTTCACAAGAGGAAACTGGGAGACAAGTACTGGGAGACAAGACAGAATGCCCAAATTTAAAAAGGAATCATTAGCTGAGAAAGAGCTTGGGAGAATCCCAGGTCTATTTTGAAATATGAAAATTCAATACAAGACCACTTCTTGATCCCAGTGACTGTGCTCAACACACTTATGTCACAAGTACTACATGCCTGCATAGGAAGGTAACCTTCTTAACCAATAAAGACATGGGATAGACAGGCCATCTAATGTAAGGCAAAACTAGCAATAATGAACACTGAAAAATGACAAAAGATGGTCCTGGAGTGAAAACTCACCTGCAGTCAAGATCATGCTGGAGGAAAGCTCAGTGTGGACCAGTCAAACCAGCTTGTGGAATCACAGCCAGTCTCCAAAGTGCCTGTTCCAACCTGCCTGTAGCATGCCCTGCTCCTGCACCCCATTCCAGAGCCACATGGCCTGTGTTTCTCCAGGCGCACAATTCCACTCCCACACACCATGGTCAATGCAGCTTCTGGCCCAGCAGGGAAGTGAGTGAGGAGCAAATCTCTCTCCGTCACCCATCCTGGCCATGTGCCCTCTCTTTTTGTCCTGCATACCATATCTGGATGGTATGGAAAAGATAGCACATATCTCCCTAGAATTAAAGAGTCTGGGCAGCAAAGGTCACCCTGAAAACAATAGGATGAGACTAAGAAGAATAAAGAGATCTGAGGATGCCAGTCCAAAGAAGAAACATTAAACAGGGCAGGCTCCCAGCATGTGGTTGTGATGAGTTCTAGGCAGCCCTTAAGAGAACTCAATCAGAAATCTTCAGACAGCTCTGTTTATTTAAGCTTTTATAAATGCCCATTGTTACTGTGATCAGGTATATGAATTTCACTGGTTCAGCA
>NW_008239547.1:6749332-6749950 GCF_000691975.1 Corvus brachyrhynchos | reverse complement strand
GGTGGTATGGAAATAACTAGTGTCTGGTATTAAAATGTGGAGCAATAATCTGAGGTGACTAAGGATAGTCAAATCACCTCAGAAACTAGTACCTAAGGTCAAATGCTGAACCAAGCTTTTTGAAGGCTGAGATAACACTTCTTCACTCTTATCTGTGATCTCAAACCACTTACATTCACTTGTGAATTAATAGTCAAATTTCTTCTTGTCAGGCAGAAATTGCAGTAATAATACCCAGGTTAATGAAGCCTAAATGCAAGTCTAGGGGAAGAACCTGGATTTCCTGACTCTGCTCTGTGTTCTCAGTACAGCTCCATTTTATGAGCACTTTTTCACACCTGTGCCTTCCCCACCAGTGTCCCCGCAGCAGTCCCCAAAGGCCACAGCCCCATGCCCGGAGTTTGCCAGGCACACACCAAATCTGCCGCGTCAGGCTGCCCGAGCCAGATCGGGCCGTGGATGCTGCAGGGCTGAGGCGAAATCGGCTTGCACAAGACTGGAGGAAAACTACGCATTCCTCCCATTCCCTAAGGCGGACGGGTATGGAAAAGAAGGTTTACAGCAATTCTGGAGCTGCACCGGGCAAGGAACCCGGCAGGCGGAGGGGCTGCGGCGGGA
>NW_008239547.1:6742253-6749296 GCF_000691975.1 Corvus brachyrhynchos | reverse complement strand
CCCGCCTGCCACCCTTTCCGCAGCTTCTCCTCTCCGCGGAGCGTGGCGGGGCCAGGGAGGGGCGATGCCAGCCCCCGCTCCCTGCGCTGACCCTGCACAGGCCACTGCTGTCACCCTCTGGGCAGGGGTCACCATCGCTGCAACAAGCAGAGTCGAATACAGAGCTAAGGTGTTCGTTTTTTAAAATCCAGCTTTCCAAGAAGATAGAAATTTAGTCAGAAGAATGTGGCCACATTCCTGTGGATGCCTAATATATTATAAAGGAGAAAGCTAGGCTATTTCTTTTGGACACTATCTGACTTTTTTAATATGTTACATAAAAAAGTGGCTCTCATCCCATCACTTTTGCCTTATATGTGACTTGTTAGATGCTTTCAGGTATGCTTTAAATACATTACTTAGATGTTCTTTCCTCCAAACTTCTGTCATGGATAATACCATGTGACATTCTTCACAAAGAAGTGCTAGTATTGAGTTATTTTTTTCTACTTGATTTTTTTTTTCCAAAAATAAATTTACTATTAGAATGCCCCATTTTCACATCTTCTGAAATTAGAAAGAACAGTTTTCATGCTGTGAACAGACTTGATTCAAAATGTGTTTGAGACATGATACCTTCATAATTTCTCAGTGGTTGAAATCTAAATGGTCTCTTTCAATGTAAATCAGAAAATGTAGCCATCTGGCTTATGAAACAAACTACTTGCTTTGCCTTTCTGTCCAGATGTAGGGAGGGAACAGAATTAAATCTGACTTAGGAAAGGCAGGGGAAATATTTCCCGTGCAGACCGTGCAGCTTTGGGCACTGTGTGTTCAGTACATCGCTGCCATCCAGAGCTGCAGCCAATCTGCAGGAAGCTGCACCTCTTTCTCTCTCAAAACCCGTGGGGCAGAAAGCACATTTATCATTGTGGGTTTTAAACTGAAGTTACTTTTCTGCAAAACTCTACGGAAGCAATATTTTGCTATAACAAGTTTTAAAATCTCAGTTTTCCAGGATGCAGAGCAGGCCATTAGGAATAGCCAGATCAGGAAACCACGGAGACCCACACGGAGCTTCATTGCTGCCATCCTCGAGCTCATTAGTGTACAAGAATTGTGTGTGTTGTTTTTAGCAGCTAAAGAGTTATTTATGGCTTCTATGTTCTCAAGCCAAAGTGAGTGAGGGGTGCAACCAGGGCAAACGCATCAGAGCAATGCAAATCACTGACAAGGCATCATGAATACAAGCTGAGCAGAATTTAAATACAATCCATGAATGAGAGGAAAGATTTGCATGAGGGAAAGAATCATTAGAATCTGATTTAACAAGCAGTACATAAAATGGGCCTTTGCAGCTTAAAATGAAGCAAAGCACATTCACATTACACATTCTTAATGAAAAAAAAGCAAAATCACAAAAAACCTAATTTATTAGTAGAGCTTGGAATAGAAATGGTTTTCACAGAATACCTTTAGATCCTGATTCAGAAACTTGTGCTTGATTGCTTTCTTGAATAGAAGTGGATCAGAAGCATGTAGGGTGGTAAGGACTATTTAAGTGCATGCCAAACTCCTATTGATTTCAGTGAGATTTTTTAAGATACTTAAAGTAAGCATGTGCATGTATGTTTTCCTGAACAAGAGTGCTTTTCTGAATTAGGGTTTAACCCATGAATTTATATAGTGCTTTTAAACATAATTCCTTCTGGGAAAATAGAATAGACAAATTTTTTTTTAAATTGTATATTTCTGCATGTGTTAAAAGAAGTTAATGGAAAATTATTCTGGATAGAATTTTCTGTAAGGCCCAAAAGCCAGTCTGTGGAACAGTCTGTGGAAGTAAATAATGTTCATAGAGCAACTTTTATAGATTGTCTGTTGGTTTCATCCCAACTAAATTTTGGAAGGTTTTAAATATAAGGTGTTATGTAGATAATTTCAGTTAAGTTGTTTTACATTATATTCTGTCTTTGAGAAAAGTAAGAGAATTGCTTTTAAGAAACACCTGCCAGTTTTTGTTTCCCATCAGTGGTCACTAACACTGAGCAGAACAAACTTTTTATGCAATATCTCCTAAAATAAAATGTGCCTACCTCTAAATGTCTTGAAGTAATGGCTGAAGTGCCAGATTCTGACACAACTGTGTTTTTCTGATACTACGAGATCATCTGTCTCTGTCAACACTGGACAATCTTTTTGTTTCTATAGAAGCATTGCTCCAGCTGTGTATTTACATTTCCTACCATATTCCTCTGGAAATACAACACTTCTTTTATGCACTTCTCTCAACTAAGTCTTTAGCAACAACATACACAAGAATTCAAAGAGCGCAGTGTATGACCATGTGGCCATCCATATTGACTGTATTTATGAAAGTTAGACTCTAGTGTCAATTTTTCTTTTGGCATTTTAGAACACTTTGGAGTGTTGCAGTGATAGCTTGCAAGATGTCTTTTTGAAATCTATGAATGGTATAACCAGTGTGATTTTTGTCTTTTGTACTCTCTTTCTAAATAATTTTACTGTGAAAATGTTTGGCATCATATGATATTCCAGGCCAGCAGCAATACTGTTCTCCTGACTTAAATTTCTGTGTCTCTTTTGTCGAATAAAACCAATATCACATTTGTTGAAAGGTAACAACCACTATAGTAATACTTCTCTAGCTGTTATTGTGGCTTAAATATTTCTCAACATTTTCATACTTTCTTTTTTTTCCCTCCATCCACCCCCCTTCCTCCAAATGCTATGTTTAGGTTGTAGGAACCCAGAGTGCCGAGAATATTTCTCTGCCTGTTTTTAAGGGTTCTTACCCCCCTGAACAACACTCTTTTAACCTCCAACCTCGGAAAAAATTACCAACGATCAGACAGGAACTAGAAAATACAGTGGTGTGAATTAGGTGATAGACTGCTATGTAAGATTGTCACAGGGTGAAAATTTAGAGGTTTTGGACTTCTCTTTGTAGTAAATAGGTAAGAGTAAAAAATATCAAAATGGAGGATTGTTGTTGTTCTCTAAACCTTCTTCTCCTTCTTCTACTACTCCATGTTCTGCAGTAAAAGTAGTTTGGAATGATTGGATAGAGAATTCCGCAGTTCCTGCCCATGTTACTGAATAATTGGTAGGAAAGTGAAAATAATATACGTTTTTAGTAACTATTGGTTAAATTATCTTTAAAAGGCCATGTAAGTCTTGATAATTAGATTTCACTCCTGCTTTCTGTGCTCTATGCTGTACCTGGGTCACACTAGTGGCTCTGTTCCTCTGATAAGACTTAATAAACAACTATTTGGCAGCACTGAAACTCAAGGAAAAGTCTCGGTTTATCTTTGAAACTCCTTGAAAGGACTTTTAGAAAATTCTCTCCCATCAGGAGGGATTTGATTTATGGCATGGTTCAGTGTCAAGGTGAAGGTTGAGGTTCAGCTCATGTAAATGCAGGTAGGTATCTCAGTATAGGGGTCTTTTTAAGGTAAGACACTGTATGAACTCTTATTGTAGTCAATAGAGGGTTAGAAATGTAGTCAGTAGGTCCTGGAAACAGAATCCGTTCTCTCTGTGTAACTTGTGGGCCTCAATTCAGTTACTCAGACATGGGCTCCACGTGGTCCTGGAGGCTCCCATCCAGTTTCTACCTGCATTCCAAATGAGCTTGGGTCTCCTGTAATTTTCTGTCATGTCTGAAAGACCCACATGAATATCTCAGTTACCCTCTGGCACATCTAATAACATGGGATACTTTTGTGGGCAACTTATTGGAACCCAGATCTGGATTTGACCAGATCTCCTCAGAGAGCGGTGGGGCTGTGGAAACCAACCTCACAGCTGTGTGACAAAGTGTAGGTGTCTTAACCTTGAGATGAACCCTGACAAGAGAGGCTGGTGATTATTTTTATCATCAGTCACATCTCTGTTGCAAGATTTCAGTATTTTTATGGTGATGGGTTCTTTAATTGCTGCTTCCTCAAGTTTTACATTTTTTGCTGGGTTCTCTCATGTCTTTGTACAAGCTGGCACAATAGTTTTGATTGTTCAGTAGATAGGTTTCTTCTCAGCCACTGCTCTGACCTCTTTGACCCCTTAAAAGCAATCCGCACATTGTCTGCTAAGAATTTGGACGGGGAAGTGTTATTCTTGACAAGGCCTCTGATTGGTATAACAATAATTTATTCAGTATAATCATAATTTATTGAAAAGTTGTTGTTTTAGTAGTGCCTCTTTTGGCAGTGCCCTCGTGCAATGATATCTATGTGCTTTCTTCTATCCCTTTGTGGTATATTAACTTCTTTGTTCTTTAAGTTTTATTTTGCTGCTGCTGAATTTCCTTACAGAATTTTAGAGAGGACATTTGGTTTTCCTCCTTTTTGCAGTTTTCTCCATTTATCCAAGTTTGAGGACTGCTTAAAGTACATAACCATGTATCCTTAAACATGCAAGTTCCATCAGCTCCTCTAGAGAGCAGCAAATATGTTCAAATAAAATAGTAGCATGAGTCAACCTAATGTTTCCTGAAACACAACCTTTGTTAACTCAGCTTGCTAAGTACTGCTAAAGAGCAAAAAGCTATGAGGAATGAAGGTCTTATACCCAAATCTGGCATTTTCGGACATTATCTGAGAACTGTTCTAGCCCTGGTATTTAGTGTGGAAGCCTTCTACCCTCTCCAAAAGCCCAACACCACCAATATCTTATGGCAGAGGGGAGAAGGAAGGCAACAGGGGTTCAGTCTGGGCCAGGGACCAGACTTGGATGCCCACCAGGTCTGTGGGCTGTAAAGCTGCCATCTTTTCACAGCACTGGCAGCCAAGAGGAAGCACTCACTCTCAGAAAAACACCCACGAGTTCTCCATCCTCATGTCCATCAGTGGGCGTTTGACAGATGGGGCTCTGGTTCCTGGTGTGCGCTAACCAGGGCCTAAGGAAACTTGACGCCTGACAGTGAGCCACAATTCTTTTATTTTTTAAGAAAAATAGCCAAGGTAAATGCTTCCTAGCTACAGACCTCTTCAGACTAATGCCACCATGTCTTTGGACCTAAATGCTACATAAATCTTCAAGAGAAGGACAAAGGTCCCTCTGTTCTTTGAGAGCAGTCTCCAAGCACAACTGACAGCTGCCTGCCCAAGCACTCACACAGCTGGCACAGTTCTAACAAGGCAAACTCATTCTAATGGGGAAACCCATATAACAGAGCTTCCAAAAACATGCTCATGTTCGCAGACCTGTCTCTGGTAAGGTTTTGTGCTAGTAAAGCTTCTTGGTCTGTACTGACTGTCTGAAGCAGCTTTCGCAAATGTTTTCTTCTCAGTCATAAGCCTGGTCAATTAAGCCAACCCCATATCTGCAAAAGGGCCATGGCTGCAAGCAGAGCAGCTTTTCCTCAGTTTCCTGTAACCTACATTACATGTCATCGCCGCCACCATCAGTGCTGGTGGCATTCCCTTCCAGTTGCTAGGTACTGAGGTGCAAATGGGAACCACCTTCCCCAAAGGCACCACCTGAGCTCTGTTAGACACAAAGAACACTGGGAGACAATTCTGGATGGACAGAAAACACCACCAGTGTAAGAGCGACTTCCAAGGACACGACAGAGCAAGGGAATCCTTTCTGGAAAATGGAACTTGGCATCTTCCATTACCTCAAGTATTAATTTTTCTGGTTTTATTTCTCCTTCTTCTTCTTTACCTAAATCTTTTGGTTCTTTTACTCAGAGTTCAGATTGAAACACAGGAGATGCGGAGTTGTTCTTCGGATTCAGATGTTTATTATTTCTTATCTATGTTACAGCTGCACAGAATGTGCCTCTAAGTTAACAATGTGAAAATGGCCCCCGAGTTCTACTTTCCAAGGTCTTTTAAAGCCCAAATTACCCAATTATGGAATTCCAACTTATTTATTTTTACTTATAATCCAATAACTATTCATCCATGTTCTGCACTGCAGGTTTTTTGAACCAATACCAGATCACACAGGCTTGTGATGAAGAAGGAAGAAGAAAGAAGAACTAACCCGCACCCAAAATCCTCCATCTTGTTACATTTATATTACTATATCCCAGAAACCTAAATTTTCTACATTTCTACATATTCCACCCAATGATATAACTTTAATTACACCTCAACAATCTCAGTGTTATCCCATAATTTGGGAAGCTTTTCCCAAGGCCTCAAGTCAAATACAGTGTGCTTTTGAGGATCATTGCCTGTCAGCACTGAAAGACTGAAATTCTCTGAACCCAGGGTTCCAACACTCAAGGATCCTCAGCTCATCCCAGCATGCTAGCATAACGTGGAGGGGATGGATCAGGTCAGGCAAAGAGGGGAAAAAAACAAGGAATGCTTTGTATGCAGCTGAAGACCATGTTTATCACATTTTCCCCTTTCCTGTGCCACCCTTCACACCAGGATCCTTCCTTCTCAGTAGCTGCATGGCTTCTGCTGGTGGGCTGGATACAGTCAGATGCACCAACACAGACAATCTGCTAACCAAGTTCTGCCTCATTTTTGGAACCACTGCCAAAGATCCTGGAAACGGAATGCTTTGTATGCAGCTGAAGACCATGTTTATCACATTTTCCCCTTTCCTGTGCCACCCTTCACACCAGGATCCTTCCTTCTCAGTAGCTGCATGGCTTCTGCTGGTGGGCTGGATACAGTCAGATGCACCAACACAGACAATCTGCTAACCAAGTTCTGCCTCATTTTTGGAACCACTGCCAAAGATTTTGGAAATTATGGAAGTGGTGCTCCAGGGTGGATGGTAGAGGCTGTACCTTGCTGCTTTTTGAGGTGCGTGCTGGCATCTGGGGCAGCCTGACACAGGGTGCAGCTGGTGCACTGGGAAAACACAGCCTTCTGCACCATGAGAACCCACCTGGCATCAAGGCAGAGCCAACATAAAGGCACTGGCAAAATGGGAAGTAGGTGGAACTTACCAGCACTTCCTCTTTACAAACTAATTCCTGCAAACACGAACACGGACACTAACATGGTGTCATGGGTTAGCAAGCATAGTCCCGGAAGTGATGTTCTTGCAAAGGGGTGCTTACAGCTTCCTCT
>NW_008239547.1:6741167-6741463 GCF_000691975.1 Corvus brachyrhynchos | reverse complement strand
CTCGTAAGCAAAAGCACCTGCACTGAGATAGGCAGATGCTGACGCAGCTGTAATTTCATGAGAAGTTTGAACAGGGAGAGATGGAAGCGATGAGGACTTTTGCTCCAAATGGGAAAGGAGAAAACCTCAGTTCCTAGAGATGCTCCCAGAGATAGTCCTAAAGACAAAGATGAAGAAGACCCTTTGCTCCCAGGGAAGGAGGAGGGCCTCTGTTCTTGGAGATGAAATGCTCCCAGAGATGGGTGAAGAGAACTTTTGTTTCTGAATGGCTCAACCTTAAAATTGTACCCCAAAAA
>NW_008239547.1:6704886-6741032 GCF_000691975.1 Corvus brachyrhynchos | reverse complement strand
AGAGAGACTCCTCTTCCTAAATGGACTGAACAAGGTTATTATGGAAGTGGTAAACAGACTGAACATCTGAAGGGCTGTCTTTTCACATTGTCAGTGGGAGAAGGGAGAAAGGTGGGGGGAGGAGAAGAGTTCTGAAGGTGCGGTATGATTTTTTTTTTCCTCTTTTAGGTCTGTTAATAAACTTCTTTATATTCTTTCAAGCTTGGTGCCTGCTTTGCATTTCTCCTAATTCTTATCTCACAGAAGGTAAACAGTAATGAGTATTTTGGACCAAACCACTACACTAAATTTGGTTTGTTACAAACCAAACCCGCTACACATGGGAATGCCAGGGAACACTCCACCAAGAGAGCTCGGTGCTCCCTGAGATGGTGGGTGAGCTCTTCTGTCAGGTGGTGACTGAGGCACCCATACCCTCATGATATTTTTGTATAGTCCATTTTTGAGGAAGATCCTGCTGATTCTCCAGTCCAAATAAATTTAGCTATATTTAACTTTGCAGCCACAGACTCGTGCTCCCAATTGTATTAAGGAGTCGCCCTGCCTGGCCTTAGCTTTGCAACAGTTTCCCAATGTAACCCTCTAGTGTGGGATTAGTTTCTAGTGATTTACTGAGTTCTCATGTATCAGCAGAAGTCGGTGTTCAAGGTGTTCAGTCTGTATTGACAGGGCCTGAAGGCTGCCTAAGGGATGCAGAGGAGAGACATGAAAGCTCTGTTTTGGTGCCCCAGCTGAACTATTCTTATGATGTCTGCACATACTCCAAAATCAGGGCAGAATTGGTATAGAATTTGGTGTCAGAAGCAGTGTGGGACTATATTTCAGCTGACCTGGTGCCCCGTCTCTAGTGGGCTGGATCCCAGGTTCTACACAATACGAATATTACCAATGGATATCAAGGAGCACGTCAACAGAAATAAACAGCCTAAATGTTTTGCTTAAGCCTTTGTTTTTAATTTGTAGCAAAACTTCTCAAAAGATAAAGTGGGCTGAGCCAAGTTGTTTCTGGAAGTGAGCCTTGTAGGAATATTTTAGGAACCTCATGTACAAATAAAGCAACTGTTTGGATGTTTTAATCAACTCCTTTTTTTTTTTCTTTCTTTTTATTCTTTTTTCCTATAATATTTTAAGGATTTTTGCTGAAGTACAGAGGGCTAACTAAATAGGGAACATGAGACTGTTTTTCTAAGGGATCAACAATATTTCTGTGCAAAAGTCATGGAATATGTTTCTCAGACATGGGTAATTTGAAGAAAATATTTCCTGTTTATCTGCACATTTCAAAGTCTATTGCTATAAATGCTGAAAATTATGATTGATTTATTCTAAATATAAGTAGCTCTGTGTTTCACATAACTCCAGGCCATGAGGTGCATTGTCACCACATCTGTCTGTCTATCTATCTATCTATCTATCTATCTTCATTACAAAAAATATGTGTGTTTGGACTGTTCCTTAACATAGGGTCACCTTGTGAATTTCATAAAGGTTTGTGCTCTGTGGGATCAGTTCTGAGTGACTGATGGGAGACAGAAGTGGGGCTGCAATGCATATCCTGTGGTTTTCTCAAGTCATTTAGAGATTAGGCTATATCAAGTCATCAAGTTATACGTGAAGCTCTGGTGAACCTGTACAAACAGGTATCTGTCAATGCATCACAACTGGCAAATTGTGTTACAGATATTCCTTATTTATGTCTCAGAGAAATGCTTTAGAAAGAGGCTTGCTGAAGAAGAAAAAAGCTTGGATTTGTTAGCCAATGCATAAGACTTTTTCATCTGCCTACCTTTGAATAACTCCTCTAGACGTCCAAAGATAGCACAGAGCTTTAAAGTTTGTGCCAGAAAGAAGGAGCTCACTGCACTGTATATGGTCTGTCAGAAGTAACAATCACTCACACTGACTCGTAGAGAAATAAGCAGAAGGAGTGGGTGTCTAAGTGGGTGTTTAATTTGTCAGGACAAGTGGGGCTCTGAAAGCATCTTATCCTGGTTTCTCTTAAAAAAAAAAAGCATTGTCTGTCTTCCGTGCAAGGAAAAGGCAAGACATCACAAGGGAAAATGCAAAATTTGACTCTGCTAGGTCAAAATCTCCTGTTTACTTCCATTATTGTTATTTCTTTGCTAAAAGTAACATTTTCAGTGACAGAAAATGCTGTGGTGCCTAAAGTCTCATTGGCAAAATAGATGTTACTGACATAGGAAGGCCAGAAATGAAGGAAATTTCTTCTGATTGCTGACCCCAAATTCCCTCGTTCTTGAGGGCACCAAATCTACACCTCAGTTTCTAAAGACAAGCTCAAAATCTGCCATCATCCTCACTTAATAAATTGTTCATCAGTGAAAGCTTTTCAAAGCAAATGCAGTGCTCAGCATAAAGTGTTACCTGCAGACACTGAATTAGAGACAGCTCTCTATCTCCTGGCATTTCCGCAGTGTGAACAGCACAGGATCATAAAACCATCCTCAGACTTAGCACTGCGTGTGCACTCCCATAAATAAATTACAGTTGTGGAAATGACCTGGGACGTCCTGCCTGTCAAACCAAATGGAAGGAAACAGACAGTGAAGTGGGAGAAATCAAAAGCTAGTGAAGCAGATTGTGACTGTAATCTATCTGCATGGATCCTGGATAATTTTAATGTAGAGATGCAGTTGATACATTCTGATCAGATTTCTGCCTTAGTGAACTCATTTTTCCGAACTGGCATTGCTGGGCTTCACAGGCCAAGAGTTCATGCTATGAGTGAGCAGAGACCATCTAATCTGCAGAACATTTTAGCAACTCAATTACAATGTAAGACATTATGCTGTAAAATTACTTCTCTGTCATTTGAACATCAGGCTATTAAAAGCAGTTCAAAAGACAGAAGTTAAAGAACAGCCTTTTCAACTACTCTACTCTCATCTTTTTTGAGATGTGTTTCTTTATTATCCTAAAATACTACAAGCAGTAACAATTTATCTGTTCTCCATTGTAATCATGACATTACAATAATATAATGTCCAATTAATATGCTACTACAAGCAGTAACAATTTATCTGTTCTCCATATAATGTCCAATTAATATGTTCTTTAAGGATTTCTTCTAGAAAGCTAATAATTGAAATAATGATGTATCACGTAAGGGCAGATAATAACTTGAAAGAATACATTGAGGGTGTCTCTACATTGCTAATTTCAGATTTAATACTTATTCTGGGCTGAACTGAGATATTCATGGAGAACAACTGCTGCTGACAGGAAATTATATATTCCCTAGACACCCGTCTACAGTGTCTTTCACAAGAGAAGAGAGAGCCACAGCTTTCTCTTATGCTGATGAGAGTAAGTCAAAGTGACCCAACCTAGAGAGTGCAAAAAGAGAATAAAGTGATTATAACTGACTGAAACTTGGCTTCTAAACTAGTTTGGCTTTTATTTTTGTAATTAAAAATATATTACAAAACAAAAAAAACCCCGAAAAAATTGTTTAGCAAAAAATTAAAATCAATTTTAGTTAGGGGTAAAAAAATTGATTTTTTTTTTCTTTCTTCGTGCTCATACTGCAGAAACTTCCAGCAATACTGATTTTACTGCATAGAAAACATAAAAATTCTGGGTCTCCAGCACCTACTAGATACTTACTTAGCAAGAGAAGTGCTATGATGCAGTTGAAGATACTAAGAAAACAACACTTTTAAGATATTTTATAATTTTCCAATAAAAATTTTATTTCTTATGTGAAAACTATTTTATCATAGATTTTCTGCTCAGTTCCAACTCTTATTTCCAGGGAGCTCAATTCCTTTCTGTATAGTCTCATGATCAGTACCACATGAGACTGGATGAGAAATGTATCTATCTTATGTATTGTTCCATAAAGCTACCTCAGGGTGCAAGTGACACCTGCACTTGGAGCACAAGCCAAAGCTCCCTGAGGGCAGTTTTAGGAGTATTGTGCTTTCAACCCAACTTTGAAATGCTTTTCTGAAGTAGATAGGTTAAGAAAGTATTTAAAGACACAGTGGTAAACATAACAAGCACCTTTTGTAACATTTTTCTGAGTATGTAATAAATTCTGGAAGGACTTACAAAACCAATACCTGAGTTTAAAAGACTAAGTCTTTGTTTAAACAGCAGAAAATCTTGTTGCTTCCTTGCTTTACATCTATCAGTTCTTTTGCTTACTCTACGACATCTAGACATGTCTACAGCACCTCCACATTCAGTGATATTGATTACAAGGAGAAATTAGAGGTCCTCCTCTTTGTTTTATCAAACAGATCTTTTCTGCTATTTTCTCCTCCTCATTGTGGATGCCCCTCCCAACCATCACTTTCCATTTCTTTGAGCTCTGGAAGTTCACAATAGTTCAAACTTCCTTTGCATTTCTTCCCTTGGTCTTCTCTTGCTGGCAAATCCACACAATCTTTGCAATTAATAAATGTGACTTGGAGAGTAGTAGTAGAAGACTCTGAGTCATCCCCCTAGGAGTAGGTTGTTGAGGCCAGCTGTTTCTATTCACTCCCCAGGAAAAATCCCATAACAAGTTTTTCTCTTTTAACACACAATTTTTATAAACACATTAAGTGCTAATTACACTGACTCTGAATTATGTGTCAATGGACCCACAAGTCCCAAAATCCACCAGGTTTGCAGAGGAGCAATACAACCCAAAGGCCACAGTCTCACAAGAATCTACAGACTAAGGAAGACATTCACTAATTTCACTTTCCATTTCAAACACAAACAGGATCTTTCCAACTTGATGAGACTCTTCAGTCATTAAAAAATGTCTAACCAGAGAGAAAAAAAACCCAAACTGTGTCCAGCCACAATGCATTTATTATTTATCCTATTTATATCTCATGCTGTGGGATGAATGCAATAGACTGGATCCACATTTGTTCCTTGCATTCCTTCTCACAGCTGAGAAGATGCAATGAATCATAAAAGGTTTCATTGTTGCAATGTTTTGTCATGGCATGTGTAATCAGCACAGACCCCATTAAAGAGGCTTTGGAGGATGAGAAGTTTAAATAATTAATGTTTTTCTGCCTATGATAAGTTTAATAATTAATGCTGCTTCTACCCTGGAAATGACAAATCACACAACAAGCATGCATGATAAAAGAAACAAACAGAGCTAATAGAGGAGGAAACCTTACTAAGAAGGTAGTAATTAAAAAGGCCTGTAGCCTACCTCAGGATCCCAAAGTACTTTGCTCCTGACCCCAAGAGCAGTTCTGTCTGTCTATTAAGCCATCTAATTTTGGGGCAATGCAGAAGAGACAGGATAATTGCTAGTCTTTAGCTTACACATGCAAGAAATGGTACACAGAGGTAATGAGCCTGTCTCGAAGACTTCTGCACCCAGAGGAGAGAAAAGGAAGAAGTGAAAGCTGTTGTCCCTTCATGTCCTGCACATAGGAGCCAGCTCTTGAGTTTTTACAGAAACTTGTTACATGGCAGCCCAAGAGCAAGACTAGATCTGTGTCTGGTCTAAACAGCGCTGTAGCTACTCCAGCTCCAAGCAGTATCTACAAATACCAGTTCTTGACACCATCTGAATAATCTGTTTTGTAAGACACTACCACCAGCACATTTCTCTGGGTACATGCTCCTCCACATCCACTCCCGCTGACGATCTGCAGGTATGTGCAACCTTCAAGCCCCACTGACTTGTAGATTAAAGAAAATTCATCTCAAGCACTGCTGTGCTGCAGTGCTGGACCACGCTTATGCAAAAGAGACAGAACTAACACTGAAGGAAAGCACAAAGCATGACTGTAATAAAATCTTCTGTGATTCACTCAATTTAGATATGTCTTCAAATCATTAGCATTAGAAGACTGTCAGACAAAGAGAGTGAGCACTTTGATATAGACATTGCCACTATATCCTTCTTTCAGGGTAGAAACCATTTCCCTTAAACCCAGGTCTGAGATAATTATATTGTGGGAGAAATAGGTATATCTAGAAAGTGACTCACCTTTAGAGATGCCTAAAAGAGGTCAGGTGACTCATTCCCACCTCCTGAAATTGAGAGCCCAGTGTGACTATATAAGGCTGAGAGGTAGCACCCTGTAGATGTGTCAGTAGCACATTACACCAGGGCACGGTCAGTGGAGCCAGAGCATGGGCACTGCTGCTCAGTCCCTGTCAAGCTGCAGGAGCACTCCCTGACACCCTTCTGGCTCATACCTCCTCGTTGTCTCCTGAACAGTGCTTGAGCACAGGACCATGCCCAACAGCTAATGTGGAGGCAGCCACCCTGTTTTGGAGGCTACTGTAGTTCACAGAATGGTTTGGGTTGGAAGGGACCTTAAAGATCATTTAGTTCCAACCCCCTGCCATAGACAGAGGCACTTTCCACTAAACCAGGTTGCTCAAAGCCCCATCCAACCTGACCTTGAACACCTCCAGGGATGGGGCGTCCACAGCCTCTCTGGGCAAACTCTTCCATCTGCCTCACCACCCTCAAGTAAAAACTTTTTCCTTGTATCTGATCCTACTTCACTACTACCTACCCTACTTCAGCTTGAAGCCATTCCTCCTTGTCCCATCACTACATGCCCATGCAAAAAGTCCCTCTCTGCCTTTCCTGTAGGCCCCTCTAGGTACTGGAAGGGGCTATAGTTGAATATCTCAGACATGGTGAGACTGCAGCTGGCATCGGTGTCAGAGAAAGGTCCCGCCCTGGCACTGTTAGCTGGGCGAGGTATTGCCTTCAAGCAGAAAGATCCAAGGGTTTTTACACACTAACACTTTGCTACAAAACAAGTATTTTTATTTTATTCACTGTCTAGTCTTCTTCTTGAATATCCTGTGGGCTTTGAGAATTTACTATGAGGAGATAAATTAAGCTACTGACAGTAGGCAATATACAACTGTGTTTAAAAGCCATATATTTGCTAAGCTCAATCTTTTGCAACAAAACTAAGTTAGAGTAAACAAGTGTTCACATGTACTCCTGGAAAACCAGGTCAGTCACATCAGCAACAGTCCACAGCTTTTTTAAGTCATCTACATGCAGAAAAACATAAAGATGTGACATTTTCTAGAGAACATGTCCCTTAATATAATATCCTTCAAACTCTTTTCCAAAGTTTTTGCTTCTTTTCTAATGGAGGTACACAGCATTGTAGAGTGTGTCTACAGCATAACCACAGTCAAGGGATTCAGCTGCAGCTCCCTGAAGCCTCTTCATTGATGCAATGATTTGCCCTGTCAAGGTCACAGCATAGTGTTCACTATGCCTTCTATACCCATTCTGACTTTTTTGACCTTAGGCAGCTAGTGCTGCTATAATTTGATTGTGCATCAGGGCTTTTTAGCTCAGCTGAAGGGTAGAATCCCAAAAGCCTGCTCTGAACCACAGAGGAAGAAACTCCAAGAGGAGACTTGATCTGAGGTCTCAAAGCCAGGGCAGCATCTTTAATGAAGTCTTGCTGAAGTCTGGGTCTCACTTGCCTGCAGACAGTTCCTTCATGGTCACTGGCACACAAGGGTTCTTCTGTGCTCTGCTGCTTAACAGCAAGATCTCCTGATACACAGCACTGATTGCTGCTGCTGCTAAGGTTAGTGCTGGCACTTTGCTGAGGGACACCTTCAGGATGAAGAACAGCCTCTTCTTCCTCTTCAGAGAGAAGTGAGCAGGAGGCATCACTGGTCTGATGGCTATTTGCTACTGGGCCATCTTCATTTTGAGGTGGAGAAGACCTGTGCTGTACTGGGGGAAGATGTAAAATGCACTCCTTCTCTGTGCAGAGGTTTGCCACCAGCTTGTTCTTTTGTTTTCTTGTTGTCATTCTCCGGAGAGCACAGATGAGATCAGCAAGGCTAAGCAGGAAGGACAGACTGCTGACCCCCCAGATGAAAATCATCATGATGGATTTCTCAGTGGGCCGGGAGATGTAACAGTCAACAGTGCTTGTGCAAGGTGAATGGTAGCAGGAAAAGCGGTCAGGAACAAAAAATCCAAAAAGGAAATATTGCACAGCTGCAAAGGCAACCTCAAGTAGGGTTCTAATAAAAAGATGAACGGTATATGCCCCTGAAAAATTAAGGACACTTAGGTTGTCTGCAGCACAATCTACTCTCTTGACAACAGCACTTCTACAGAGCTCCTTCACATCTTTGGGGCTTGATAAACCCTTGTTCCCCTTGCACCTATGCACCAGACAGTGCATTCTTACAATGTACACAGCTACCTTGTGCAAAACATAAATGCTAAATGCAGCATAAGGCAGCAGGATAGACACAGTCTGAATGAGCCAGAATCTGAAGTGAGATACAGGAGAGAACAAGTCATAGCAAACGTTGGAGCACCCTGGTTGCAGGGTGTTGCAGACAAAGCGCTCCTGCTCATCCTGGTAGAGGGGGTAGCCTGCTAACACCACCACTGCCATTCGCAGCAGAATTATCAACAACAGCCAGATCTTTCCTACAAGAGAAGGAAAGGTGAGAAAAAGGGTCAGAGCCTGAGAAGGAAGGCAGGTAATACAGTGATACTTTCTGTACACAAAGCATTTGAAGAAATAGTTTCCCCTCTTATTAGCTCCTCTTTGGCTTTTTTTTGACTGGGACTGAAAATCCAGAGAAAATGTGTAGCTGACATATTCCATAATCTTAGTCTAGATTCAACAATGTAGGAGTTTAACATACAATAAGACATGCCAATTGAAACCTAATGAAAACACTCTGATAAAAAGAGATCAAAACTGACTAAACAATCCCATTTAACTTACAGTTTTTCCTTGCTGTTGGGTTCCTACCCCTGCACCTGAATTTTGTCCTATTTCAATAATACAGATCAGGTAACCCATCTAGATAGAGAAGATTGCTCCATGACACAGTATTTGTTCTTGGTCTTGGCCATGACACTGTATGTAAAGTTTACTATGGCCAACAAAATCTCTCCATTGTGTCTAGAATGGTATTTACCAGCAAGTTATTAATTAGTTATTATTTTTATTATTAGCAAAATTACTCAAAATGTCTACAAATGTGCATTTGTGTGTGGACATGTGTACCCCAGATATTCCTCTCTGTCGCTTCTTTTGTTGCTCTATTTTGGCCATGATTTCCGGCCTTCGTTCACCTCGGTGAGCAGCTTTTCTCCACTCAGACCTAAAGTTCTCTTCTGTCAAACCATTCTATGATCCTATAAAAGTCTAAAACCTTTTCCTGGCAGGATGGAAAGGCTTAAAGATACACCATTCTATTATCAAAAGTTAAAAATGCATTCTGTACAAACACACAGAAAAATTCAACATCTGAAGTTAAGTTTAGTATTTGAATTTCTTATGTTTCCTTTTGAACCCCGTTACAAGTTCCCTATATAGTTTTGAAAAAGTAATTTAATTTAATAATCCCCTACAAGAAAAGAGGGAAAAAAACACTTAAAAATGAAAAGAGGAAAAGAAAAAACCAAGAAAAAAGAATGATAAGATTAATTCTGTTTTAAAGAATTGTTAAGACACCAATTGTAAACACAGGCAGAGAAACAGCAAGCCTCCGTGACTAAAGAGAAGTATATTATACAGAGTTAATGACTGAAATGTACTGAAAATCTCAAGTCATTAATAGTGAATGCACATCTCACAGGCACACAAGGTTTTGTGTGCAATCTGTGAAATAGCACACAATATAAAGGCTTTTTAAAAATCCAGATCATGAAGCATTTTTCTATATACAATTATTTATAAATAATGTCTTTGAGAATTTTCTTCTATATTTCCCATAAAGATATTTCCCAGTAGTTGGTGTGAATTTAAAATATTCAAATATTTCTGCAACACTGTGTGATACCTGTTATGGTACTGAACATGCAGTTCAAGTGCCCCCGAAAACCCATTTGTGGCCAATAGACAGATTATGGGCTAGAACAGTAAAACTGCACTCTGTAGTGAAAAAGGGTGAAGAATATGTAAGGTTTATGAGAGATAATCAGAGAAACTGCTGCTCCTGGCAAGATAATATATTCTTTAACCATAAATAAATGGAGGTCTTTCCATTTTATTTTTAATCACTTGAGCTGTAGTGGTGGTTTTGCTATGTTTCCAGCTTCCTGTGTTTGCTGGCAGGCTGTACTGTTACTCTCTTTTTGATACAGTGTGGGTCAATAGGAAATGCCAGCTCTACAGAATCTGTCATCTTTAACAAGCCATGTTTCATCCTTAGGTAGCATTTTTTTCTCTGTTAGGACCTCAAAGTGTTTGAAGCTCATTAGTCAATTAGGCTCGAAATACTTCATGCAATTTCACTATCAATTTTTAATTAGAACATGTACAATAGGGAGCGCTGCTTAAGAAAAATCAATGGCTCCTTAGGAAGTAGTTTAGTATGACATACATTTGAGAGATAACCCCTCCATGCATCCCTGTCCCTAAAGACCCAATCTTGATTAAACATACAAGAACAAGCCTCTCCACCAACCCTGCTGGGGCTCAGCTGGATGCTCCCTGCAGTGCATAGCACAAACTACAGCAACTGCTGCATGCAAAGAGTCTTTAAAGGGCCCCTGAAAGTTTTTCCCTGGCTCACACTTCGCTCAAAGTAACCCATGAAAGAGGAACAGCATCTTATTTGAATAATAGGGGTAATAAACCAAACAGTAAACAGTTAGCTAAGGAAAAGACAACAGCATTTTGCTGTGGTTTGGTTGTTTTGGTTTTTTTTTTAATGCAGGTGATCCTTATTTGTTTACAAAAATAAGAGATGAAAAGCAATGATAATTAACCACAATGGTAGTAACCACAAACTTCTTCCTGTAAAAGAGAGTGGGTCTTCCATCCTCTTCTTTAATTTTTTTAATTTGTTACCAAAGTTATTTCATACATCCTACCATTCACTTTATGTAGTATAAGCTCAGTGTTACTACAGTGTTTTTACCATGATCCCTTCTTCCAGCTGACAGGAAGCCCTGTCATCAATAAGACCCAAATTTGAAAACCTTGCCAGAATATTCTACGCAATGTTCAGGAAAAATCTGTCAGAGAGAGAGAACTAATCTGTTTAACAAGAAAAGAAATACATAAACCTCTTCTATCAGGTATCAAGAAAACAACTTACTGTACAGATCACAGAACCATAGCATGAAATTAAAGTTGATTATCAGTAGGACACTTGGGTGGCTTCGGGATAGGAAGCAGCAAAAGAAAGAAGAGAACTCTTTTAAAGTACTTACCTACAATAGTCACATTATAGTTGAGTGTGACAATCAAAAATCCCAGTGAGTCCCAGTGCTCCATGCTTGAACAGACTCAAAACACTTCCAGTTCCTGATATCCTAACAGTTTAGTCATTTCCAAAGGAGATCAGACCTAGACAGGGAAGAAAGGGGGTTTAAAAAAGGGAAGAAAAAATACAAAAGGAAGGAATTTTTGCTAAGGGTCAAGGATAGAAACCAGGAACTCAGCCACAACAATGTGTTGATGAAGGATTATTTTTATGATTTGAACAGGACTGTTGGTTTTGAATATTGGAATAAATCTTCTTCAGGCTTTAACATGTCCTGTAAAAGCTCTAGCTCGTCAGATTCAGTTGCTCCTACCTCAGTGTGGATCCTCTGTCCAGGCAACTGCAAGTGGACAAACAACAACAGGAGTGATCTCTGCCATTGTAGACTATTCTTACCCTCCCGGGGCATACCAGCCTCCTGGCATTGCTGAGATACTTCAGTGGTGAAAGACAGGGAGAGAGGAAAAAATAGCATAGACCAGGAAATAACAGAGACCTCTCTGTCTCCCCACAAGAATTGCAGATGAATAAGAGAAGGAAAGGGGATAGAAAAGGATGAGCATCCCTGTGTTTGAAAGACAATTTCAGGTCACTGGAAGCTATCCCATTGAAATTTCCCAAAACCACTTGGTTTCTAAATCAAAACCTCCCTGACAGAAAACCGTGGCCCTGTCAGTCACAGCCACACCAAACTCTCCTCTGTGTGCTGAGCCAGCCAGCAGGCTGAGCCTCCCTGAAGACAAGATGAAAACCATGGGAAGCTTTAAAAAAATAAAAATCCTGAGAGTGGGGCTGGTTTTCAAGATGTCTCAAGTCACTTACTTTTAATTTATATCAGTCCTTTCTGCTGAAGCTGTTTGGTACTTCACTCAAACTGCTTGGAGATCACTCAAAAGATCTTAGGGTTGATTGACCAGTGTTCTGACACCCAGGAGCCCTCAGTGGTGGAGGGAGCTCCCCCTTGGAGCAGGATGCCCATGGGGTCAGTGCTCCTTGACAGCAAGTTGCAACTGCACATCATGTCCTGGACATCATGTCCACTGTGCTGTACCCCAGGAAAAAGCAGGGGTGAAAACAAGACTCTCAGCTTTTCATTCCTCACCTCGCTTTTCACCCAAGTTACTTTAGGGTAAATAATTTACCACCATTTTTCACCCACTGTTCAATCCTTTTTGTGATGTTGCTCTGTCCTTTTTAATCTGTGCTGTGGCAGGGACAAACATACTGTGAAAACTTAGTCAGGAAAAAGTAACAATCCCTACAAAAACAGCTGAAGAAGGAGATTCTGTGTGATACAGCAAGGGAGAAAAGTGATTGCCTGACACCTGTGGGGCACCAAGAGCCCAGGCACAGGCTGGGCACTGCAACCCTGCTCGTGTGCTTTCAACCCCTGACTGCTCTGGGGGAGCAAGGGGAGCTCAGAGGGAGCTGTATGGAGATAGTGCATGACTCAGGGACACTGCAGATGGGCTGAGCTTTATGACTGAGCACATCTTACCTGGACAAAAGGCAAAACTAATAGTTTTATAAAGAAAAATATAACTGCACAAAGATTTTCTCCCCAGCTCTCTGCTCACAGGCTTTGCAATGCCTTGGCAGAACACACTGAGAGTCCTCTGTGTCATAAGCCCCATCCTAAGGAAACCCTAGAAGTGGGATTTGAAAGATGGCCCTTAAAAACCCTTTCTCTGTTATCTGTGTAAAAAGATTTTTAATTGCAGTAGTAAATACAGAAATTTTATTGGTTTCAGAACTGATTTATGTAGAATATTTGCCAAACAGCCATTTCTTCTGTTACCAAGTTTTATTTATGGTGTGATGATGGTTTTAACTTCATTTACTTACACATACACACACAGACACTTTTTTTTTTTCCTTTTTTTTCTTTAACCAGAGATATGTGTGTGTGAGAAGAATGGGAAGGAAGGAAAGCTGGAGAAAGTCAATAGAGAAAAGATGCAAAGGCCAAGATATGAATTACACTGAGATATGAAGGTATTCCTGGTTAAACACCCTTTGTCAAAAATAAAGTCAGGAATGCAAAGACGGTGGCAGGATATGAATGCTCAGCAGCTGCATCCACACAATAGGCCATAAATTGTCTCTGTCAATATTGTCAGTTAAAATATCCTTGCTTGTCGTTGCTGTGAGACCTCTACCATCTGTGTAAGAGGGATAACAGCTAGGAATTTAAGCCCCCAGACTGTTGCCCAAGGAACTATACCAGGCCACAACATCTGATCCCACAGCATGGATGCACTGAGACAGGATGGCCCATTTTTTCCTAAAAGAAAGCAGGCACCCTCCAGAGTCACAGTGCAGCTTAGTTTAGGTCAAAAAGCTTGAATCATATTTTAGCTTTTTCAGACAACTTTAGCTTTTTTTTTTTTTTAGCTTCTCTAGACAGATCCCATCTCACTTGAATCCAGTGCTTCTCCTTTCCATGGTGTTGATGCCAAAAAGTTAAAACCTAAGGCACCATTTCATCCTCTTCCCAAGCCTCTGTCATCAGTCCAAATGTGGGCTCCAGTCTGTGGTGGTTGTTATAAAGTGCTTGGTCTCCACAAAACCATAGTTTCCTCACCCTTTGGCTCAGCACTATCTTTCAGGCCACAGTTCCCATCTGAAGATTTTCCACATCATAGTTGAAGATATTCACCATACAATCTCCTTTGTTTATTATTTATCTTTACCTGTTCCCTGTATTCCCTGTTGGTCTGTAAAGACTATAATGAAATAGGGAGAGCAATATTACAGACATGGATGTAGCAGCAGCAGGACCTCAGCTCTTCAGTGCCACCAGTAGGTTTGGCACCATCTCCCTCATCAGAGGATGGGCATGCAGTGCACAGCCCCATCACCTCACACACAGTCCAGTTCCAGAATCTCACAAACAACTCTTCCCAGCCTAGAAAGCTGTCAAATCTGTGGACTTGCACTGCATTCTAGTCAAAAAGAGAGGCATGTAGAAAACACTGACATTGTATTGGGTAAAGTTAAACTTTGAAACCCAGCAGTACCTCATCCCATCTGATTTTGGGAAGGGCCCTAAAAGCCACTGGAAAGCTTTCAGAGACAAACAATGAAACATAAGAAGACACAATTAAATCTATTTTAAAGTTCACAACTGCTGTCCACATTTATAACCCCTTACCACAGGTCTAGGGCTTGATCCTGCAAAAATTCACAGATGTGACTCCATCACTGTGAGAGACCCACTGAAACATTTTGAACTGCTGGAACTGCATCTCACTGCAGCGTGGACCTGTGCCACATCTCTAGGCTTAGACCTGGCTTACTTCACACAAAGCAAAGACACTTCAGCTAGTCCTTGGCTCAGAATGACATCCAGAGGGAAGGCAGAGTTAGCTTGAACTCACTTCAGGATCAAATCAGTCACCTGAAGGGTGCCACAATCTACATCACACATCAAAAAAACTCCCAGAAAATAGTCATTCCTCTGGCATAGAAAACCCCAAACCTGTCAGTCTGACCCAGTCAAGACCTACACTAATGACACCTAAGTGCAGTGAAGTGGGAGTTACTAAGGGAGACTGCACCCTGCACAGCATGTGGCAATGAAGCAACTTTTCTCTACCAATTTAATTAATGTTAAGGAAAAACGGGTCAGCATAGCAGTTTCCCTAACAGAGAAAGGGATCTGACATTTCAATCCAGGTTCGTTGGCAGATCATAATTTAAGAAAGAAAAAACACAGATGCATCTCTTTTAAAGTCTAATTTTAAATTCTACTTAGAACTTTTCTAGCAAGAATTATATATATTAGTGATAAATCTTGCAGTAAATCTAGCTCTTCTGGAGGTGATTTGTATATGGGAGAGGTTGCGGAATCTATTTGGAAGGGACAGCACACATTAAAAGGCAATTTATCTTGATGGCCTTGTTTTTAAAATTTGTGAAATACAGCAGAAGAGGGAGAGAAAGAAACAAGCTAGACGTGAAGGACAACAGCAAAGTAGTGGGAAAAGCTGTCCAGACCAAATGCTCTGTTTAAGACATATGTGGTACACACACGTACGTAAACATGCCAATCTTCACAGCACACACACAGACAAGGAGCCAGCACAGCCTGGAAAGCCCTTTGCTTTACACAGGCACATGCAGCACTGCACACTTTGCATTCCCTGGGACTTCTGTCCAGCTGCCACTCAGGTATTGCTGCAGGGAAATATGTTTGAAAGCAGTGTGTGCCCAGAAGAGCCACTGCAGCTATTCAGACATGGAGAAGGCAAGGCAATCACAGCTCCAGCTTTTGAGCCTACACACACTTCTCCTAGGGGAGAAGTGAATGTTTTCCATCATGAACTATTCAGTGGGGAGCTTAAACAACATGCTCCTCCTCCCCACTGCTCAGCCTCTAACCCATCAGTCCCCAGAAATGGCAGAGTTCAGGGCAAGGAACAGAAATTCTCAACAGATGTGCCTCCCTCTTCTCCATCTCTTCCTGCTTTCAATTCCCAGGGAGGAGCTTCATGCACATGTGCTCAAATGTACATAAATGGCCATGCATGTGTGTCTGAAACAGCGCAGAAGGACATCCAGAACAGTGAAGTTCAGCTCATTTTTTAACTGCTCATATGGATTGGACTCAACCTCGCTGACTTCCACACCAGCTCGGTCCTCTCGGACACTTAAGCCTGATGCCTCGGTGCCTCACACGTGTTGTGTTGTCTCACTGTTCCTCTACTAATTTGGTAAATCTGAAAAAAACCCTGTGTTTTACTGCATGCTCTTAGGGATTTAGACCATTCTCCTACATTGTCTCAAGCAGAGCCCCTTATTCTAAATATTTGAGTATTCAGAAAGGTCATATTTCTAAAGGGAACCTGCTTCTAAGAGGACGACAAATGGAAAAAGCAGCTCTTCTTCAGACTTTGGTTCAGCAACTTCCCAGCTACTCAACCAAGAATTTTGAACACTTCAAGGCAGATATGAAGGAAAATTAAGTAAAAGAAAATATATTCTCATTCAGGAGCTCAGGGCCAATTTCTGCAAAAGCATTTAATTTACTAAGGAGTAAAAGTACAAAGTGAGTCCATTGGATTTTCAAAAGCACATTATTATCTGGTTAGCTCCCACTGAAATAGGTAGCTACATGAGCACATGACATTATTACTGAAATTTGCTCTACTGTAACACAAAAAAGATCTTGTATAAGAGAGATTCCAGCTCCTTTTTAAATTTTGCACTTAACATTTGACACTGAGCTTTGCACTTTCCTTCTTCACAGTGCCAAATGCAAAACTGAAGGTTTGGAATGTTTAAGGATCCTGTATTTTATGAGGAAGCAGGTGATTTCATGTTTCATTAGTCCCCAACACCTGGCACTAAGGAGTTCTTCTCTCAAGCAGGTCTACACCTAGCAATGGTCAGGCAGGCAAAAAGCATGGTGAGCTGATACTATGGGAATTGTTTAATTATAAAAAATACCTTAGGTAATTGGGAAACAGATTTCATAATAAACAGAATACGGCAAGAATATCTTTGGCTCACCATGCTTTAAATTTAATACTTTGTTTCTAAGTATGAATATTGCTAGAGCTGTGGAGATCAAACATCCCTGTTTGCAACACGCACAACAAAAGGGGTTACTGTGTTGGTTCTTCATTTCAGTAAATAAATCTGTCATCTTAGATTTAACATACAGGCAGCCACTGTGGATTTAAAATAAGAGTTCTTTACACCTTCTTGTATTTCATGGCTGATCATTTTAAGAAACAAACCCTATACTGTTGTCTGTTATTGAACACTGACACTGCTCTTTCTTTCACCACGGACAGATGCACTGCAACTACGTGGTCATTAAACCAAGCACAGGGGAAAAGGCTAAACTAACACAGAAATGAAAGAGGGAAGCTGAAAAGAGAAATGGGATTTTTTCCCCTCTAATTCACACACAGCTTAAACTTCAGGAACCACTGCAGGCAGTACTGACTGTAGATTTCTTCCCACATGTGAAGAAATGTCATTTTCAAGTCAAATGCATTCCTATGCAGAAGTCAACAAGTATATTCTATTAAATCTCATCTACATCTCGAAAATATGGCTTTAAATAAATAAAAGCTGTATCCTGTGCATAATCAAATCCTTATCCAGAAGAGTATTTCTGTCTAAAAAGAATGTGTACATCTATAATACTCTTTCATAATGAGGAATTTTGATCTTCAGCTGTGTTTAAAGAACAATGAAGGGAAAAAACTAATTATTCCTCATAGTTGCTACTCACAACTTACCAGAGAAAAGAATTATTACATTTCTTGCATCAATATCAGGATGTACAACTTATGTACAACACATAATTGAGTTTATGCACCTCACCTTTATGAGATGCACATCACCTTATGGTTTTATGAGGTTTGTTTTGCCCTCTGCCCCAAACCTTTGCTTTACATTACAGTCCTACCATGCCAGTTGCCTACAGTTTCCATGGTTTCTGCCTTGTTTTCTTCCAAGAGCCATTTTTAATAATCATTGCTAATGAACTCAACACATACTGGAAGTTTAACAAGGAATTCCCTTGTTAAACTGCAATAGTATTCCATAGTATTCATATTCTCTGTGTTCTATCCACCAGGTTTTTTTGTTATAACACAAAAGCATCATAAAATTCAGCTCAATGGTTCAGTCCTTAGTAAAATTAATAGGAGTTCAACACCCAACTCTCATCCATTCCTTGGAAATTTTTACCACAACCTAAAAACGGTAACATGAATCCTGAAGGATTTATTCTGATGTTTTAGAGAGCAGAGGAAAATAGACAGGAATGACCAAGAATGGATTTCCCCACAGGACCCATCCTCAAGGCAGGCTGGGGACACACCAGGACTGCTCCGTTGTCTGGAGCAGCTCACGATGTCGTCCAGAGGCAGGGAAATCTCACACGATGGATAAATGCACTGGCAAACATCCCACTGGGGTCAAAGCAGAGAGCAGCAAGATTTTGCTAGGAAGGTAAACCACAGCAGAAATTGGGAAAAACACCAATTTAGGTCCTGTTTGTTTGTAAGTGATAGTCTGACAGTCTATTTTCCATGAAACAGCAGGGATTACTGATTATGCTCCGTTTACTTACCCATCACTTGCACGGCACCTCAGCCTCTCCGTTTGCTGTGCCCAGCACAAACACAGAATAATTTCTACACTTGCTCTCCTTCAGATTTTTTCCAAAGGTAGTTCCCCCCCAGAACTGAGAAATATCTCCAGCCAACCAAGCTTTGCCTCAGCACACCTTTCAGAACACCTGGGTAAAGCAATTTTGTCACTCCAAGATATCAAATAGCTTCCACTGAAAATTCTTTCAGTACCAGTAACAGAAATGAAATTTTATTACGATGGCAAGGCATGAACACAGCACACAAAGACAAAATAGAACAATTAGCTCAATCTTTCTGCCTCCTCTGCATTATGACAAATACTTTGCCACTTCAATCTAACCTACAAAATTGCTACCAATTACTGTGTTCCTGACACTATTGCAAATTATATTAGTTCTTTTAACTGGCCACAGATATTTATGGATATATTCCTTTGTGACCTGTATTGTGTCTCCTAACTGCTGTTACTACTTCAGTTTCTCCTGTTCTTTCCCCCCATGTTTTCTCCCCCATTTTGCTGCTTTCTCTTTTGGCTGCCTTCACTTCCCTTCCTGGGGAAAAAATATTTAGGCTATCCAAAAACACTTAAGAAACAACTCAAAGAACAGTTGTTTAAGTACCCAAACGATTTTCCAATGATGCTTTCATTTCTGGGGAAACAATCCAATAAATCACCAAACAATCATGGTATATGATATACCTGCATTCCTGAATAAACTGTACATAACAAAGGAACTTATGCCGTATTTATTTATATATGAGATGATCGACCTTTCTTTCAATGGCCACATTCATTTATATTAAAAATACAGAATTTAGAAGATCTTACAACTTTGAAATTTAGCATGAGTGCTTCAGGACATGCTTAAACTGCATTCCCCCACAGGAATACTGTGGTTTCTCACACAGAAAGAGTCAGGAAGATAAAGTTTTTCATTTTAATGTTACAGCTACTCATGCATTGAGTAATGCTCCCTTTAGAGGTTTGTGGCAGGATCCCCCAGACTCCTATTTCTGATCTGCAGGAATTCCTGTCCCAGGTTGCAATGCTCAGAGAGGCAACAGCAATTTTCAGTTCAAGTAATGTGGCCCCCTACCGTTCCTTCCTGCCTTTAGCAATTACACGATTCATCCCTCAGGTTTAGGGGTTTCAACTCTCCTAATGTTGATAAAGTAACCTGAAGTCCCTAAGAGCGCCTCAGGCAAGCTCAGCGTTTCAGTTCAGCTCTGCCTCTGCTCTCAGGGCAAGTATTGTCACACAAGTGTGTGATAAGACTTCCATCTTGCCTGGCCACTGATTTAATGCACAAACCTCACTAAATACACTGCTGAAGTATGTGCAGATATACCAACAAAACCAGGTCAGGCTGGAAGGGACCCTGAACAACCCGGTCTAGTGGAAGATGTCCCTGCCCATGGCAGGGGGGTTAGAGCAAGATGATCTTTAAGGTTCCCTTCTGACCCAAACCATGCTATGATGGCTACCAGCTATCTGTGCAATCTAAGAGAGGCATTGCTGCTAATGCAAATATCACCTACTGCAGCACAGAGAAGGCCCAATTAGGTGTGTTTAAAAATGCCAGGAGCTCTGTCCAGCAGGCAGATCCCAAGACACTGGCACAGCCTGCAGTGACAGGTACAGCACAGGGGGAGGCCAGGCACAATGCAGAGACTGATGCATGAGATCCATGCAGGGAAAAACAGCTGCAAATCTGTGTTAGGTGAGAGATGCACTGGGGCTGCCCAGTCACACAGACCCAATTTCACTTAACTTTGTCCTGTACATATACACTTGAGAACACAAACCAGTGCAGACCCACAGAATTCAATCATTTCAATGCCCAGAGTGGAAGCTCAGGCTTGTGGCTGCAAGGACGAGGGTAAGGAACTTGTGGGGTGGGAAGCCTGAGTTCCTCACCTACTTGCTCAGCTTGGGTGCTGACTCAGCCCAAGGGCACTTTTCCACTGCCCCGAGAGATCCTCATCCCTCACTCTCCTGTATCAGCCACCATTTTACATTGCATTTCAGCCTGACTTCCCTGAGAATGCACCTCAGGTCTTAAAGGGCTGATGGGGCTGGGGCTTTCTGTTCAAATCCTGAGCAATCCTGCATTCAGAAGAACACAGGACACTTGGCAACAGATGCTGAAACTGTTCCTAAGGACACTTTATGAAGAAGAAAAGCTGAGGAAGACAGATACTAGAGTCTGCTCTAATTTTTTTTCTCTAATTGTTAGAAATCAAAGCTACAGTTTTCTTTTGTTCTCTGCATCCCCAATCCTCTGAAGCTCTCAGATTATACTGAAAGTACTGTAAATTTGTAAAATTTCTTATAAATATTGGAAAAATGTAGAAATTTTATTGTTCACATAACAGGATGAAGGGGACAGGGCAAAAACCTGCAATCTTGTATAGCTGGATTTACCTATTCTTAGTTAAGTCAAAGAATCCAGATAAATGCATTCCTCAGACGGCAAACAACAGGTTCAAATGACATCTTAAATAATTGCTTTTTCTATTAGCAAGTGCCACAGAAATTCCTTATCTAATGCAATTAAAACCAAAAATAAATGCTCACATGCATACTTTTACTGAGATGTCCAGGGAAATTTAGCTCAACTCCGAAATTATAAAAAAAAATCTGAAATGGAAAAATTAAGGTGCTGATTTGCTATATATTTCAGAGTAAATTTAAAACTGATTGCTTGCCCTGGTTCCTTTTTCTAAGAGAAAATTATTTTAGAAAAGGTTAAGGGAAAATGTCGCAGCTGGGAATCAGATATCTGAGCACAGAGTTTCAGCTAACACATGGTTCAGCTATTTGCACTCTTTAAGGGGCAGAACAACTTTGTTCTGCCACATGCCAGCAAAACAGAGCAGAACAAAAAAAGCCTTTCTGATGTACCACAATGACAGGCCACCACAGAAAAGCAATGATTTCACAGTCTAGATTTCTCACAGGTCAGAAACACTGACAGTTGTTCTCACTGAGATTCATGATTAAATGGGGAAGCAGAAGAATCAGGCCGGCCCTTTGTTCGCTGAAGCTCGGTGTCAGGGTGACATGACCACAATTTCTCTAGATGAAGTCAGTACTGTCGCTTTATGCCTTGTAGTGTTTATTTCTGTTCAGCTGAAGGAACCATTGATCCAAAGCCTTAAATCAGGCAGATCTGGAAGATCACCCTACCTGACAGCATTTGAAATTATCAAGATACACCCAACTATTTTCCTAAGTTACAAGAATCATTCCTCTAGTTTCTCAGAGGACAGACTGAGAATAGGTGCCCTATAAAGCACTAGAGATGCTAGAGAAGACATTCAGACTGTGGATTCATTCCTATGGCAAAGTGTAAGGTACGTACCTGTTGGCAATAGTAAGTTAAACTTTACAAATGCTGGTGGTGATTTACACATTTAAACCATTCTCACTTTTGTGCAAAGCAACTATGTAAGCTGGAAGATAATTTTCCATCTCTGTTCAAAACTCTGCTAGGTCTAATGCAGAACTACTGTAACTACAATGGAATCAGGGTTGCGTTGTTATTACCTGGATGGGGGGGAGGTTGTTCTCTGCAATTCTTCTCACCTTCCCAACCTGCGACTTCAGAAGTGTGACTGACATGTACTGAGAGTTGTCACAAGCAGGCGACTCTCCTTACTTAATGTTCATAATGATGAAGCCCCACAGCCACATCAGGTTACCTCCTGCAGCTTTTGTTCTTAACGGGAACTCTCACTACTTTTTTTTTTTAGTTTTTTTGGTAAAGTCCACCTTCAAGTATTACTGATTATATTCTAATACTTGACAATGTGTACTAAGCTTTTGCCTACACAGGACAACCTTTTACTGGAAGGCCACAAAAGGAAAAGGATGTTATTATGTAAGTAAGGTGACCACCAATACTTTCCAAACACAAACAATTGTGTATCGACACCAAGATAGTTCTGCCATTCTAATGCTTGCTGTTCAAGATTATTTGGTGAATGTATTTTACATGCTCTTCTGTACCATTTTGCTCAGTACAGCCTGGTCTTCCTGCTCCTCAGATCTATGGCAAAACACTCTGCATATCCTGTTCCATTAATCCCTTAAACACTTTGCCCAAGAAATTTAACACCATCACACTTCTCAAAGTATCATCAATGCCTACTGGTATTGACGGCACAGAAGACACAAATGCATTTCCCCATCTTTATTTCCTGGATTATTTAATTGTGCCTCACAGCCCTTCTAGCACACCAATCCCCAACTTTTTGGCCTCTCCTTCTTCTACAGTAGAATGCTTCATTTGCCTGAAATACGTGAAAGAGAAGTATGTGGCCACAGCACGATGTGTATTGTTTAAAGACAGCAAAGATATCACACCTGCCAGTTCCCAAGACATTGTTTCCATGGAGAATAATTTATATTAACATCTAAAATACAGGGGCATGAAAACCCAGAGCAGTGAAGCAAGAAAACCTACAGCTAAGAGAAGAATTAGCTCTACATTTGCTATGGAATCTCTTACATGAAGGTGATGTCTCACTCTAATGCCTGTTTAGAGAAGACCTCATGTTACGTCAAGTCTTCATCTGCTTTTTGAGGATTCACTTCACTGCCAGTCAATTCAAAGGGGTGGCAGTGCTAGTTCCAGAGATTTTCCAGCTTCAAAGTTTTACTGCACTAGTTACCACAGCACCCAGTCTGTCAGAGATGCAAGGAAAAAAGTCCGAAACTAAATTAAGTACATTAAGTAAATGATGTAAGTATATTGAGAAATTCTGTTTTACAAAATACCATTTTTGACATTTTGTTGTTATTTGCTGCTCCCCATCTGTAGAGACCATTGACATCTTGAGCTTTACAAACTCTTTATAGAGATTCTGGACAACTCATACGTATACAGTCACATTTCATCACACCAAGAAGCTTGCTTAGCATATCTTCACCAAACATCTCCAGGTGTAACAGCTGAAAGGCTCTGCTGATAATACTGCAACACATTACACATGGTGTAAAGGACATGAAAAAAACAACTCTTTTTTCATGCCAAATTGCATCAGGTCAATTATTCTAGAAGGAACACAAGAAACACAGTTTATTAATACAGTCTATTTGTACTGCTCTGTCACCTGCCTTTCTTCAATTTGCCATCCTGTTGCTTCTTTCTTTAGTGGGAAGAGCCCAATGATCTAGGCCAGGCAACAGAAATAACCTCAAGCCTGGCTTTCTTGGCTATCATCATAGAAAGGTTTGATTTGGAAGGGACCTTAAAGATCATTTAGTTTCAATTCTCCTGCCATGAACATTTCCAGGGACAGGGCATCCACAGCTTCTCTGGGCAACTTTTCCAGTGCCTCAAAGCCCTCAATGCATTCAGTCCTTTTCAAGCTGTAGTTCTGCGATTCACCAGTTACTTTTCATGGATTCTCACAAGAATTCATCTCGCAAGGTTCACACACACACACACACACACAATTAAACTATCCAGCACCATAATCTATGTCTGCTATCACTATTGTTTTCCTTATGAGCAGCAGCTTTTCTTCTAAATCTTGTTTCCCTTTTTAAAGCATTTTCTCTTAACAGTGGTCGCTACATATCTCCCATCATTATCTTTAGTTTATGCAGCTCAGAGTCTCACCAGTTCCGTGGTTTCCTTGAGATGGAGTTCAGATGACGAGAAGAAAGACAAAAACAGCAGAAAGACACTTACTGCACTTTGGGAGTAGATACATTTCCATGTACATCTAGGTGCATTCACACAGGTATGTTTGTGTTTATACTTGAGCTGATTTCTCAGAACGCATCAGAGACACTGAGTGGGAACTTCACTACAGAGTAGGGAAATGTTGTCAACAACTGCCAATTCAAGTAAAAAAAATTCTGATTACAGAAAAATGTGTTTTACACAGAAGTGAGGGAAGTGCTAAAAGCTACGCTGAGTGAATTCCACATGAAGACCAAGAAAAAGCAGAGAACAACATGAGTCTGCAGTGCATGTGCAGCACTTCAGTTAGGAGTTTAAACATGTCACTAGAAAGTGAAATGCTCATTACCAACTCAGGATGATTGCAAATAATTTGTTGCTTCAGGTGTTAAGATTTTGGGGTTTTTTTCTGCTCTTTCAGTTCCTCTATCCCCTCCCACATGCTGCTATTTTTATATATAGCCAACACTAACAGATGTCATTTTGTCATCTGCCACCATCACCCTTTTCTGATGAGGTTTTTGTTACTTCTCATCTTTATATTATAGCTAAGGTTTCTGGCATTAGGGGAGCTGGAGAGAAAGGTGTTAAAACACAAAGTCTTAGTTCAGACTACCTAAAAGTAGACAGTAATTATGCAACATATGCTAATTTCTGAAAGACCCTAACTAAACAAAACCATTACCAAGCTATAGGATGGGAGTTTGTATGTTTTTAGCAATAAAATATGTGTACCATTTGAAGAACCAATTTGGTTTGTGGCAGGTGGAAACAGGTGATTTGACTCTTTTGGTTATGCACTTTATCCCACCACTCCAGTGCTCTCAGTCCCACGTGACAGTGTCTGTCAGAATTACATACGTTACTGACAAACAATGAAATACAGCAAATCCCATATAAACAGGTCTGCAGGTAGAAAGAGGAATTAGGGAAACAACTCTGGGCTGCATACGGATGCATGATTAAAACCCTTACAAGATGCCTTTTTCAAATATTGATCCAATTATCAATACATAAATGACCAAACAAGTGGCCCACTGGCTCAACATATAAAAATAATTCATTAAGACAACGATGCTTGAAGGGACAGGTTTATTATATCTCCTACACCTGTTCATTTCTGAGCCGGTGACCAAAGCAATAATGAAAACCTTAATCCAGAAAACACTTACAGCAAAACACAATGTATTTGTGCTGTTAATTAAAATGCTATATGGTTCTCCTCCCTTCTTATATCTTATAGTTAGTGATTCTCTAACTTTGCAATGGTATTTTCCATATAGTAATGCTGAAAAAACTACACTAAACACAACATAATCCTAAATAATAATTAATTTTTAATTACCTGGTATAGAATACCTTGCAAACAAAAGACACTTTTCAGATTTACTGACAGGTACTGTATTTTTTGGCAACCCTGGAAGAAACCAGAAGAAAAAGCAAAGAATTATTCTATAACCATGAGGGAAAGAAACATCCATCTAAACGCAGAGGATTCATATGGTAGAACTAAAGAAAAAATCCACACTTACAGCAGATTTTTTTTTAATTCTTAGTGCAAGAAACATAACCAAGTTAATCACAGAATCAGTACTAATTAAGAATATGGAAAATTCTCCTATACAGAGGTAGAGTCCAGTGCACAAGGCTAAAACGATATTCAATAGTCTAAACAAGACAGAGCCAGGTTTTATGGAATCCACTTTTTAAAGTATCAGACTGTATGTACATACATACAATAAATAGACTATACAATCTTTAAAGTAGTTTAATAAACTTCACAAAAATTATAGTAGATGCATTGATATCTTTACATAATCCAAAGTTCATATCTCTATCACCCAGAAATGGATAAAACCAATATTCCTGATATCAAGTTAAATGGAAAATAGTTTAGCAATATGTTGATAAACCAAAATATTTTACATATTTTAAAGCCTAAATTTATGCTTATAAAGGATGAATTTCAAATGCTCTGAAAATGTTCCTTTTGATGCTATCTGTAAAGAGGTTTCAAATGCCATAATTTGTTATAAACACTTGCCTTACATTCCATGTTCAAGGGAAAAATGGACTTGGATACTCACAGTTCTGATGCATTGGCACAACAAGAAGTCATGAGAATTAGATTATTTTAAAGGCCCAAAGGACATCAGGATAATTTATGGACATAGCCTTCATGTCTCAAACTAAACAAATCACATTGGAAAGTTAACAGGAAACTGTTTGGTTTCACTACTTCAATCCTTTCAGCGCCTCCCTGCCCAGAGGCCCCAGATCAGCATCTCTCTGGGAGTCAAGTGTGGATCTCTGGGTCCCCAGGTTTGCTACAAGCCCATAGGGCTTAACAAAACAAACATGGAATCTTTGTGGGATACAACAGTAGTGCACAAATCAGGGATGTCTGCTGCCATTCCCTTCAGTGACAGTCGCAAGGACAGGATTTCAGGGAACTGAGAGCTTTCAGCTGTATCTTTCTCAACTGTGCAAAAAAAAACTGGGGGAAAAAAATCACCCTGCGGTGTTATGAAGCAAATATGCTTATACTCACTAAGTTATTTCGTATAAAAGGTTCTTACAATTGCCAAGGGGGCAACAGCCACAGTAAGAGGGAAATAATAATAACAACAGAGGAGTTTAATAATCCGAGTTGGAAATTATATTCACAGTTCGGTTACTTTTAATTTCTATAAGCACCTACACTGAAAAACATGAGGGTTTGTATTTTAGCTTCCAAATTAAATCTCCTTGTGACAGATACCTTGCTAAGATTTCCATTCTGCTCTTCTACAGGCCTTCTCATTGGAACAATTTTTTTTATTATTTTTTATTTTATACAAACAGACTCACTTTGATTTAAAGTAAACATATAAAAATTGAGAATATTGCTTGCAACAATGGACCTGGAGGTGAAGGAATGAACTTGTCAGGCCATACAAAAAAAAAAATCTCCCTCAAAATGAATGAATTCTGCTAAACTTCTAATGCTATGAAAATCTGCAAAAAGGATCACAAGATCTGTTGCAAATTTCAGAGATTTGGCCCAAGTCTTATCATCATCATCTCAAGACTTTAACCACTTTATATTACGTAAAAATAAATGATTCCAAGAACTCAGGAAGGCACACGCACCCAAGTATACTATAAATAAAACACATCATGAAATTAAGAAGATCTTCTGATCCCTGTACACACTTTTGGTTCAGCACTATGGTCAAGTTCTCTCTTTCGAAATACAATAAAAGGCATACAAGAAATGTAACATATGCATAATAATTAAGAAGAATAATGCTAATAAGACAGGTTACAGAGAAAAGTGCAGTGAAAAAACCCAACACTATTTATTCAGGGGCTTGTGCTACTGTAAATACAGACTTCGTATTTCCTGCTGTGCAAGGGGAAGAATTTATCCTGGGAAGCAGCAATGAGGAATGCAAAAAAACAACAACAACAACAACAAAAAAGATATTAAGAGAAAACTTTAAGATGGAACTCTCCCAATGTCATTCCTCTAGTGCACAGTCATGTGACTACATGTTTTTTTTCATGCTGCCATTTCCCTTCATGAGTACAGGATAATAGAAAATGGCACAGTTCTTAAATATTTTTTCTGCCTTTACTTCATTTTTTTGTTTCTTCTTCCAAGCACCTGATTTGCTGTTTCTTCATAAAAAGTGTAAAGCTGTTAGTGGAAGTGAGAAAATAATTGTTGCTGATCTTCTCTCCCAAACACTGATTTCTCCATTTCTCCTTCCATTAGGTATTTCACTCGTGTGCTACACAATGGGGAGGCACTGTAAAGGCAGCTTGACAGATTTAAAAATAAAAAAATCAAAAGTCTTTTTTTCTTTATCCCCCCGCCCCCAGCCCACTCTGAAAAAAATGGATGGATGAAACAGTATGTCCATAGGAATATTCCAGTCTCCTCTGTTAGGAGATAATTGCAGGGGACCATCTAACCACAGTCAGATTGTCAGCACTGACCGACCGCTTCTTTGCAGCTTTCCTGAAGTCCTTGTACTTATCTTCACACAGGCGAGAAATGGCCTGCAAGAGAAAAGATGAAAAAACCCTCAACTGCATTGCCCACAGCTGTATGGGTAAAGCAAGACTAATTGCAGATTTCTACATACAGATGGAATTACAAAAAGTCACTTCATTAAGCAAAGCACATGGAGACATTCTCCTCAAATCCTAGTTTTCATTTCATTAGTCTTGGAAGGAAGACTTGCATTGCCCCACATGGCAGCTTCAGAAGGACTCAGCACATCCCAACCCTTTTCACTGCAGGTGAACTATCACAAATCTCACTGAGGGAGCTGACAATGGCTATCCATTTCTAGGAGGTAACTCATGTATCATACTTCATAGGTGAAAAATTGTGGAAAACTTAATAAAACAACTATAGCAACTAAGTGTATTTAAAGAATTTTAAAAGAGGGTGGCTCTTAATTTTTTTATTTCTAAGTCTTGTAGTAATTATATTTTTCTCTACTAAAAAATGGTCTTGCAGAAAACACTGGCCCTGCTTTTGCCTCCTGAGCTGATGTTAACTCACCTTTCAGAAGCAGATGATGATTTCTATGTGACCAGGCTACCTTATATAGTGCCAGAGGGAAATATAACTCATATTCAGAATAATTTAATTCACATTACAAATACACAGTCATTTTTAAACCTTTTGAAGAGAGAGAGACAAACACTGTCTCTCTCTTCAAAAGGTTTAAAGGAGTGTCGACTCCCTTTATGCTACACTGGAGTTAATGTTTGATGTTTCTTCTACTGTTTTTAGCCAAGTTTAAAAATAGTATTTATTATGGACCTCACATGCATGAATATACTGCTCCCTAAAATAGCCTGTCTATTAGAGTTCTTATGGCTGGGACAGGCCGTGGTTGGCATCAGTAGAGATGTTAATTCTGGCAATCAAACTGCAGAACTGCAGAGAAAGCTCACTGCAAGGAATACTCAAGGTCAAATTAAAAAATACAACAAACTAAAGCAGCATTTTTTATTTACTCAGGAAGGCTTTCAAGTTGTGTCTTAAGATAAGATGTTTAATAAAAAGTACTGGACAAACAAAACCAGTAGAAGTGTTTGATTATAACACAAGGCATTACAAATAATTAAATAGCCTGACTCCGTGGATCATCATTTTCTTACTTCTATAGCACAGCAAGTTATAGCAGTGAAGAATCCTTTAATCTGAATAGTCCTGCAAAGACCAGAGGCAGGTATGGCAGAAGCACACAATTCATACATCTGAGAGCAAGATCACCTAACGCTCTGGTCAAGACAGCCACAAAACATCATTAAATTAGAAAACAAAACAAAACAACCCAAACCACAAAACAACATAAAACCTACCACCACCAAGAGACCAGCTGCTACTTTGCAGTTGAAAACTGCATTTCCTTTTGTTAAGACTACTCTTGAACACAGTTTTCCTTCACGGTGCACATGAAGAGAACAGAATAAAATAACACAAGTATTCATATTGCTTTTTAGCCCATAACTTCACTCACTTTAAACTGCTTAATAAAATTTTATTTAATTTAACCAGGAACTTGATGGACTAAGAGAGTTTATGCAATTCAATCAGATTTAAAATTCAATAGGTTAAAAATGTTTATCCATGAAATAACATGCCAAGGCATGGCATGACAAAGGGGTGTACAGAGGTGGAACTCAGCTTCTTTTGGCTGCCAAATCCACTATTACCTTAGGCACCAAACAGTCAGAGAAGGTAATCACTTCAAAATTGCCTATGTGACACAGGAAAATTTCTGTTCTGGCACTTGGTCATACAAAATGAAATGTTGCTTGGAAGTGGCACTTAATATTTGGCATCTCTAGGCTATGCTGATGAATCATATGGATAAGAAACACACTGCTATTTAAAGCAGTTCTGTATCTAAAGATGCCTCTTCATTTCCAAGTAAGTTACAAAATCAACATTTGGAGCCTACTTGGCAAGGTAGTTAGTCAACTTTAGCATAACATATGGGGAAACAAGACAAAAGCAGTAAATTGTAAATATTTATTATTGTCCTTCAATTAAAATAAATCAAAATAGCTATAAACACCTTTCTATCATCTGATAATTCTGTTGCTTTTATTGCTAGAAAAAGAAACCAGTTTTTGACAGTTGGAAGAGATCATTTCTCTTGTCAAATCAAAACATACTTAAAAACCAGCAACACTAATCCATCATATGAAAATTTTGTTGGACTTGGCTGTAATGTATATAACAGCTAGAATGCATACACATACATATTCTTCCATTATATCCATGCATATGGAACTAAAGTCAGTTCCTCTGCTGAGTTGTATGACTCTTGTAGAGATTTCATCACTGGAGGAGGGGACAAGTAAGGAGAAAGGAGGTTGGGGAATGGCAGCAGTAGCAGTAGTAGTAATAGTAGAAGTAGTAGTACAGATTTTGGCTGCAAGCACGTTTGTGCAGGGAAGGGCTGGCTAAGGACTCACTACCAGGAATGCACAAAGGCATATTACTGTGAGTGCTGCACACCCACCAAAAATTGACAAACCAGAGGAAACTTAGCAGGGACAAACAGGGAAATCTGGAAGAGTTGTCTATGAGGAAAATGTAGTGTGATGATGGTCGTTCTCCTTAATTTACAAAGCATGAAAAAAGCACAATTGGTTACTCCGAAAACCAAAAAAGGCGAGTTTTGCTCTGTTTTGCTCTCCCCTTTCTTCCTGGCTTTGAGGGTTCTGAACATACAAAATACACAGAACTGCAATCAAGTCATTGCAAAACTGGGAAGCTGAAGAGATATAAAGACATTTCTCTGCTTGCAACTTACATATTTTTCTCCTCTTTTTTGTCTGTTTGATCTATGGGACTGTATCTCTTTAGGGTCAAGAAAACAGCACATATTTCAAAGGGTTTGAACTATGTGCTCAAGTACCATCCTAGCAATAAAGATCTCAGACAACATACAGTCAGTCAGTCAAATCAGGAGTGCACTAATGAAAGCTCTTCAAAAATCTAACCTTGAAACAAGCACAGTGCTAAGATCACAAGCAGCAATAGGACAGACACGTTTTGTGTACTTAACCCCAAGAGGAGAATCTGACTCCTATTTAGCTCAGTACATGGGAGAATAACCAGGTGCAAGAGTAGGAAATTACGAAATAGTGGATTAAGGCTGGACACCCAACAACCTTCTTGGCAGAAAAAAATTCTCCCATATTAGAAAACAGTTCTCAGGAAAAGCAAAGGAAGCCTTGACATTTGACATAATAAAAAGGAAGAACAAAACACACTAACATATGCTGGTTGGAACAAACAGCATTGGCAGGTGGACAGACTGGATGATCTAATGAAAGCTTATTTGCCATTTTTAACTTGCCTGATTCCATAGAACAGGAGAAAAAACCAAGAGGGGTCATAAAAATGGTTTCTGGCTACTAGGTGAACTGTTATAACAAATCCAGGACACTTTAGTCCACAGAAAATTTAAAGGTAAAAAAAAATTACTTTCATTTCATTATTTAGAAGACAAAGCTGCTTCTTAAGTGTCAGTTGTGAGAACATGAAATAAGAGAAAATGTCCACTGCAGATGCTTGAGAAAGCAATGTAATTTTTAACAAGTACTGCAATCTCTTGTAGCACCTCTAAGCTGATGGATCTGGTCCAGCATTTCCTTTTGCTGAGGTACATTTCTTACTAGCCTCGTCCTTGGTCTTTTTGGGGTGGGTTTTTTTCATTATCATGAGTATGTCAATCTCATGATGTTTGCAGAAACTGCAATGCAGACTCTGCCATGTCAGATCTAATGCTCCTGCTTTAGATATAAAAAAATAGCTTTAAAATGCAAAAGTAGCAAAAATGTCTTACAGCCATTTCTCTAAGCAACACCTTTTGTGATCTCAAATGCCAGTAAGTTGCTTTAATCTTAGGACTGAGCAAGGTCTTTTTAGTTTATCACACAAGGTAAATCCTTCCACTGCACGAATACATTTGCTGTGAGGCTGTTGTCTTTCATCACAGACTGCAGCTTTTCTCTCAGTATCAAAAATATCACAGGCTGTGTGGTACTACATCTACTCCACTTGACAATCCAGGCAACTGTTTTAAAAACAGAGAACTCTGGTCTGAACAGCACACAAGAGACTAGAGAAGTGCTGCAAATGCATTTTGATAACTCTCGGCAAGCTATATGCTTAACTGTGCTCAGGGAACTGGGCTATAAATTATGCTGTCAAGTAGTTTCAAGGGCACACTAATGACAACCACGTACTGCCAGGGAAAAAGGCAGCTCCCTTCCTTCTGGCCACCAAATATAGAGGCAAGGAGGTGGCAGACCAAGCTGGTTTCACAGCAGACACTCTTACTCTACCCTGAAGACATCCTCTGGCTAGCAAGGTTATTTACAGCCAACTTCTGCTGGCAGCTCAAAGCATGCCCAATGGGGAAATTTTTAATAATACAGATTTATTGAAAAAATATTCCATTCATTCTTTTTAAATATAGGTTTTCTTTAGCTAGAACAGAAGAATTACCAGTATTCTCTGGGTATTTACAGTCATTTCTTATTTTCCTTTTCTTCTAAGCTTTTAGGAGCTATCATTGTTACCTTCATTTGCAACTACTATACATTGTGTGTGATGTAGACTGACAGTTTTAAGAAACTGTGGGCTAAATAAAAAAGTAATTCACTTAATTTTGATATATGTAATAGCACTTACTATCAAGACTCCCATAACTCTGTAAAGCACCTCTTTTCAAGTAAGATTACAATCCAAATGAATTTTTTTAAATATTCTCTTTAATAGAAACAAAATCTGATGCAAATTTAGATCATACTCCATACAGAGAATGGCATTCTTATTGGAGCTATCTGTGAAATTTAGAAAGAATATTTAGAAAGAATGGGAAATACAACTTAAGTGAAATTTGCTTTGATTCTTTCTCCACCACTTTCAGTTCCCATTAGTGTCACAAACAATTCAATTAACCTTCCCACGCACCATTTCCCCCCACAAAAACGTGCATAGAACTGCCTGCCTGTTCTACAGGAGCACTAGGAATTTCAGAACATCCAAAGCTCAGTCTAACCCACAGGCAAACAACCTCCAGTGCAAAGATGTTATGTAATTAAAGAGGTGTGCTGTTAAAAGCAGCAAGCATCTAACGAAAGTTTTTAAAATTAGTAACAAAATGCGCACCCAGTGCAATACTGCCCATATTTGAAAAACATATCAGAAAAATCAGATAAAATATATTGCAGTCTTGCAAAGGGCCCACGGTTAGCTGATCATTTCAATTCCTCCCATGGCTGTGGTATTCACAGGGCCCAGCATTTCACAGGTCCAGACCATCCAACAGTGCTTCTGGCATATGGTATATCCACGTCTCATAAGCATTCATGACTTACTCACTGAAGGCATGTGCTCATTTCTGTTCTCCCTTTACTGAGAAAAACACCATGGGAGATAACAGACTTGTATGCACGTGAAGTTGAGCACTTGCAGATAACAAGAATATGGAATAGCTATTTTCAGCAATACTTGTTAATATTCTGTCATTTAAGGTGGATAATCAGTTTTAAGAAACCAAATGAACAAACAACACTAGACTGTGAATAGAGTCATTATAAAACTTGTGGGTACTTTCACAAGGCCAATACAGACAACTGCAAATGAAAAAGAAACGTAAAGCAAGGTAAGGTATGAAGCAAACCGGGTCAAAAAACTATCTCCACAGCCATGAATACTCAAAGCACAAACAAAACCATTATGAAAATCAGGCTTATGATACTCTAATATCTCATGGGGGTATCTGGGAAGAGGTGGGAGAAGGGAGAAACAATGCAGAAATTCCAAATCCCCCTACATATTTACACAGAGCAACCTAAAGAGTCTTACCTCAAGTTTATACGCCCTGTCCCTGCTGAGGGGCTCCAAGGGAAAACTCAGGTTATTCGCTTCTGCCAGGGAACGCAAATCAAAGTAATACTTGGCATAAACACTGGAGGGAACGTTAATATTGAACTGCAACAGCTCAAGAAACTGGCGTTCCAGCTCATTCCTGCAGGAAGAAGATAAACATGGAAACATATTTCAGACTGTGCATTCTGAATGTAATTTTACTTTAAATTGCAAATGGCATAAACCAAGTTTGTTTTCTATTCTTGCCAGATGCAATTATCCCAGCCTAAGGTTTGACCTTCTCTACCAAGTTCTATCAGTGTACTCACACCAGTGAGGAATATGAAAGATGCTGCACCTTGCAGCTGCTACTGCAATGCCAATCAAATCCAGACACAAAGTGTTGCTAGTAGAAGGGCACCTTTATCCGTTTAGCTAACACAATTTTGGAAAGAAAACCTAGCAGGGAAAAAATTTCTCGCAGTTTCTGCTTTACCTCCACTAGATGGGTCTGCACACACAGCTATGCCACAACAACACACACACACCCCTGCCCTAAATTTGTCAAGCATCTCTCATAAATGCTGCAAATTACTCTAACACATAAATTACTGGAGAACTTATTTACTCCCTGCAGTTCTTCATAATCAGTCATTTAGAATTAGCCATGGGAAACCTGAATTTTTCATCATACTCTCTTTATGAACAGAATAAAGCAATCTTTCCCTTAGATGTGCAACCAAAATTCCCAGTGGTGATCACGTTTTCCAGCACCTAAACCAAACATGTTTGTCAAAATACCTGATAGGAACAGAGGTCCTGTTTGAGCTCCCACCCTGTAAAACTTTGGTATACAAATACATTATTACCTACAGCAATACATTAAAAAAGTACCTTGAGAAATAAGCCAACTAACAAAATCAAGGACTGGAAATTTTCATAAATTGCATAGTAACTGGATATCCTACTCAATACTTATGCAGGGACATATGATACAGTCAAAACAGTGATTGCAAGATATGAAAAATAAAAAAAATAAATGGGTGGTGAAAGCTGCCAATGTTTGCTGAAGAGCCCAGTGATTGCACTGCTGTGCTACCAGCAGGCACTGACTGATGATTATATTGTCTTTAAGTTACATTTTGACTGCTGGGTAAGTGTGCAAGGAATATGAAATAGAAGTTGTACAGTTTGCAATAGTAAAGGAAGGATCTGAAGATTAAAAAGTACTGGTACAGTAGTTTTTCAACAGTGAATTATTTTTCTCCTTCTCACTCTTTACCCTTATATAATTCTTACATCATAATCATTGTCTTTTCTTATCCTCACTAGCTCTGTGCCAAAATTCTATGTTTACATAATGATAAATATTAATTAACACTTAAAGACTAACTAAAAGCTGGATATGGAGTCTTTGGCTTGAATTCACATTGTTGAAGATTCCAACTTAAAAAATCCAAATAAAAAAGTTGCATCTTAAGATGTCTATCGACAGAAACAGAATATTACCTTTACACGCCATTTTATACTGCCAAGATTGTACCTTCTGCAAGCTAAGCCTAAATTTCTATTTTAATTGATAATATAAAGCTTATTTTACTGGCAGAAGACATTGGCTGTACCCCTTTTGAAGAGCACCCTCAAAAATTTCAAATACACAGCCTCAGATTCTTACTATACCCTACCTTCAAGATGTGAAAGCTGGAGGATCAGCACATTAGCTACAGAACAGAAAAAACAAACCATACAACTATTTCTTACTGAACTTACAGTATTTAACTAACCACCATACCCTTCTTACCCCATACACCTCCCTCAGACTGCTTTAGCATGTGCTTTCCTGGGCCACTCCTCAGAAATTCAATAATGCCACATACATGACGACAGGTACCCACTGCACTTCAGTCCTCCTGAGTTCTCTCTTTGCTTTAAGGCACAGTTCACTGCACTGATGATGACTTATAAAACCCAGAAAGGTCTGCTTGGTGTTTTGCAAGATACACTTATGCTGAATGATTCACAACAATTGAAGATTTTGACCTAGAGCTCTTTTGCCTTACTAATACAACGAAAGGCCCTGTCTTGCTTAGAGCCAGACACTTCAAAATCATCCTACTGTACTGTCCCAACTACCTGAAAAATAAGAAAGAAAAAAAAAACCCACCACACTGCAGATAGGAGGAAAACAAAATTTGGAAAAAATGACAG
>NW_008239547.1:6696262-6704854 GCF_000691975.1 Corvus brachyrhynchos | reverse complement strand
AGGAATATAAGCATCAGGATCTTTGCTGGGGGATTCATGTGTAGCCCTAAACACAAAGGCCATGAACTAGATCACCAAGTACATATAGAGAGCTCAGGTTCCCCAAAGACTTCTGGGTTTGCACTTTGTGAGAACTCTAAAATCTTTTAAGGACAGGGTAAGAAGCTAAAAACCTTGAGGACAAGGACTCATCACAGTTTGGCTTAGGGAATGTGCAGTGCAGAAAGGGGCCAGTGTAAGCACGGGTCTGCCATGTGAATATTGGTGTTATATAGCTCCAGTGCAACTTCTAACAGCAGCACCATCACATGTGTTTGTCAGAAACAATAACCTCTTTTTTTTGTTTCTTTTCACACCGCCTTCAAGAAAAGCCCTGAGAATTAACAATTTCAAACCTCACATTTATAACCATTCCTGATTAATACTGTCATATGGCACAGTCAAACCTGTGACTCTGCTTCAAGCTGTTCAGCACTTCAGCTCATGTCCCAGCTTCAGGAATACTTTAAAAACACCCAGATTTGCCTTGGAGAAGAAGTGAATGGAAGGAGACCCTTACTGCTACTGAATGTTCAAAAAGCATGAGAAAAGAATCAAGAGAAAAGTAACTTTGCAAAATCACTTAGTTTCCACTCAAATAGTTAAGGAAGCATTAGCAAATTATTCTGCACGGAATAATACTGCACACAGAAATGTGAAGAGCCTGATTTTGGTTCTTGTCCATCTTATCTCCTCCTTTTATTTTGGAAACCTCATTCTGTCTGGATTTTTAACATCTTGAAAACTAATTCTGCAGGATACCGGGGGAAAAACCTCAAAACCCAAAAGCATCAATTTTAAATAATGGCAATAAATAACTAGGTGATCATCTATAGGTCAGTAAGATAATTTCCTTTCCTGCCTTACATCCTTTCCTGTCTACATCTGTATGGAGAATTAGCATGACAGTAAATGATGCCAAAGTGAATACATGCAGGCTCACTGGATGTGGGGATTTTTGTCAAACCATACATTTAAATATTCTGCAGATCTGTTTTCATTACTGTGCATGAATATCCAGTGGTAAAATACACTTCAACCAGAAAACAAGAATAATTCATGCCTTCTATGTAAGCAGCTGTCAAGCAGGCCTCATGCCATCTATCGGCATTCACCACATATAGACACAACACAAATATACAAACTTCACATAATTTATGAAGGAACTTCCCGTCACCCTCACAGACACAGATCTTGGCATTCATTGACAAAGATAAACAAACTGCACTCACATGTCTTCGACCGTGATATCCTTCAGGATCTGGCAGTAATCCACATTCCACACTGCCTGGTCGTCCCAAACTTTAGATGCCAGAAGAATTGCCCCCAGTACTATTCGCTTCCAGTTTGCTGGACAAATATCTATCTCTGCATAAGTTAAAAGTCTTTCAAGATATACCTGGGGAAATACATCAAAAGCAAGACTTGATCTGTTTTGCTGTTAAGTAGAAATGAAAACTATTCCCATTCCAGTAATTCTAAGACAGTAATCTACTTTCAAGATTCTTTTTATTATAAAAGTTGCAGTTTTGAATACACATGTTAATGCCAGCCTCAAAATTGGATGTGATAAATCCACTTCATTGGCCTTTGCCTTCTAATCCTATTACCCATTTCAAGAGGCCAGACACCAGACTCCTAAATACACCATTTCTTCTTTAGCTGTGATTTCCCCCTGCCTGTCATCTTAAAGCTGAAGAAAACATTAACATTATCTTATAATACTGTAAAACAAAATACCAGTAATTGTTCAAAAATTTGTTTTCCTTCTTAAGGAAGGCAAATTGTTATTTAAGCACAAAATTCCAAATTATGTGTCAGGCCCATTACTAAAGATGAAGTTTGACTTTTTTCTCAGAGGATCACTCTGAAAAGACTTTGATGCACAAAATCTGGTATTGTGAGACATCAGAAACACAAAGCTCAGTAAGAAGGTGACACATGGATCTCCCCAGCATCTGCACTACCTGGGGGTTCTCTGTAAAAGGTTGTATTTTGCTTTCCAGGCAGCCTGTGTAAACAAGCCCCTTATATTCTATATCGCACAAAGCAACTTGTCAATTTTGCAAGCAAAACTGCTCCTCGGATTATGAAAATACAGCATTCCCTGGTGTCATCCCTGGGAAGCAAAAAACTCCTTTAAAGCAATACACTAATGCAGGGAGCTTCATAAGTAGAGAGCATATGGAAATTGTAATATTATGCCACTCAAATTAGCACATAAACTTAATTTGCTTCACATCAGTGCAGAATTTGACTCTCTACTCTTAATGCAAACCTTTTAAATCTCAACTTTTCACATTCAGTTTTAGTGAATTGAATGAATACTCCACATTTATAGACATATAAAGCATACAAAAATCAGAAAATTTATCCTTTCTTTTGTGCAGCTCTAGCTTAGAAAGAGAGAGAAAAGAAAGAAAGAGAAAAGAAAAACAACTAAGGATTTTGTGGAGGCTGAAATTCAAAGGCACTTAGAGAAGAAAACGTAAACAGGTAAGAATTATATTGCAAGGGAAGACATAGAATCATAGAATAGTCTGGCTTGGAAGGACCTTTAAAAGCTGTCTAGTTTCAACCCTCCTGTCATGGGCTTTCACTAGACCAGGTTGCTCAGAGCCCCATCCAACCTGGCCTTGAACACTTCCAGGGATGGGGCATCCACTTCTCTGGGCAACCTGTTCCAGTGCCTCACCACCTTCACAGTAAAGAATTTCTTCCTAACACGTAATCTAACCTTTTTCAGGTTAAAGCCATTTACCTTGTCCTACCACTAAAAACCCACTAAAAAGTTCCTCTCCAGCTTTCCTGTAAACCTCCTTTAAGTACTGGAAGGCTGCTGCAAGGTATCCCCAGCGCGTTCTCTTCTTCAGGCTGAACAGCCCCAACCCTCTCAGCCCATCATAGGAGAGGTGCTCCAGCCCTCTGATCAGCTTCATCACCCTCCTCTGGAATTGCTCCAGCTGATCCATGCCCTTCTGATGTTGGAGACCCCAAAACTGTACGAGGCACTCAGGTGGGGCCTCAGGTGAGCAGAGTAGAGGAACAGAATCCCATCCCTCACCTGCTGCCCATAGTGCTTTGGATGCAGCCCGGGACACGTATGGCTTTCTGGGCTGTGAGAGCACACTGCCAGGCCACGTCCCGCTCCCACCCCTCAAACCAACACCCCCAGTTCTTCTCAGCAGGGCTGCTCTCAAGCCATCCTCTGTCCAGCCTGTATTTTGTGCTTGGGATTGCCCTGACCCACACGCAGGACCTTTCCAGTTGGCCTTGTTGAACATCATGAGTACTGCACAGGCCAGCCTCTCAAGCCTGTCAAGGTCCACCTGCATGGTAGATGAAATTACACCTCAGTAAAAAAGCAGCATAAATTTGCCACTATTTTCCCACTAGCACATACTTGAGAAATCAGAATTAAAAATTAAATAGGAGCTTGATAAGACACTATTCCTATACCACCTCATTACCATATTGATGCATCTTCCAATAGCACATTGAGGGTTGTGAATAATCACTCTTGCTTCCTTGGTGATAACTTGGGCTTGACTCCAGATACACTTTTTGCTGGAACAAGGCTCTTTATCACCCTTCTATAAAACTGAGGATGATAAACAGCTCTCCATGAGAAAGGCACTTAGTGTAGCTTTCAACTCCTTTCTTCAACATGCCTTAAATGAGCATTTTATTTTGTTCACTTGCTGTGGCCTCCTTGACTCAGTCTTGGGTTTTAAGTATATGTGTTCAAGTAAGAGAAGACAGAGAAGGAACAAAATTTCTTGCAGCAAACACTTATAAAAGTTTAATAAGGTCCTCAGCCAGTGTGAGAACTCACTGTAATCTAGGATTTGTGACATCATCAGTGTATCTTTGGGAGACATTAGTGTAGGTCTCCAACTTTTAATCAAGCTCACTCAGCTACACACACAGCCTTTCTTCTAGCTCTCCCTACTTCTCTCTCCCAGAGAGAACCCACTGATTGCAGATAGGGAAATTAAAGCAGAGAGGAAAGGCTGGTACATACTCAGGCTCTCGCTCTGCTGATGTAGAGCAACCTCGTAACAGCAGCACGCACAGAGTCAAGTGAGCTCTGTCTCCAATGTAAATGTGAGTTCATTATTCCTGACAAATGGAGCTGGTTTCATTTCAGAGCATTTCAATATACAAGGCCCTAGCAGGACACAGCCCATGATGGGACAGCACAGTAGGACAGGTAGAGGCTGCCATGCACTCACTACTGCAGGGGGTGCTTCTGGCTGATGCAAAGATGTGCTGAATCAGGAGAGACTTTTGGAGAAGGGCCAGGTGGCACTCAGCCTGTTTGAAGAGGAAGGCTGGAGGGGTGGTTAATCACTATGCTACTCATCCCAAACAAACTCATGGCTGGTGGGAGAACACCACCTGCTTCTGCTGGCAGAAGCCAGTGAATCTTCCCACACACACAGGCAAGCATGCTCCACCTCATTTCAAAAAAAAAAGACTGAAAATGTTGGCCCTGTAATGGTAAATGTGAGATATGGAAATACCATTTGTATGCAATTATGTCTACACATCGAACAGTGCCTTAAACACAGGGGTCATTTTCTTAAATATAGGGTTTGGATCAAACAGACCAGGATTTTGAGTGTACTATGTGGTTCAGTGTATTTGTCTCTTGTAATGAATTCCACTGGCCTAATTTTCAAAAGCAAAACACTTTCTACATCTTCTTTAGAACTAGCTGCTATGAAGTCATGTAATAAACCTGAATTTTAAAAGGTCACAGTAGAAAAGGATATTGCAACTCGCATCCCAGAACACGGAATAAAATGGCTTTTATGTCAAAAGACAAAAAATGCAGAAGAAACAGTGTAAGAAACGTTCTTTTTCTTTTTTTTTTTTTATAACGTAAGTCTAAGAACCATCTCTCTTCTTGATTATTTTGGCAGGTGTTCTTTTACAGAACTAGAACTAAAGAGCTTTTAGTGTCTAGAGGTTAAAATATTATTTGCCTCCACCAACTTTTAACAGGTGTATCCACGCTCTCGAATGGAACTAAAGCTTAAAACAAATTGAAGCTGTTACACTATTGTTACTTTTTTTCGATTTGCTTCATTCTTTGCAGTGCCTGAAAGTAAGCTTTTGTGGCAAAACTTTTCAGTACTTCTCTATTAAACCTTCAAAAGCTGAACTCCCAAGAGACTCAGATTTGTTCTGCCTTAATTTAACAACTAGTTCTGCTCAAACACTTTCATAGCATCCAAGAGCCATCTTCATCACATTTATCATTGCCCACTTAGTTCTATGACCGTACATATAGATCTTTTCTTATAGAATGATAACAAGACTACTTATACAGATTAAAGTGATGTGACACGAGCAAAAGCTTTCAGTGGTTTCAGTCAAACAACACATCCTTCTGAATTCTTTCCAGGTTGCAAAGAACAAATACAACTCAGTGTTACTAACAACAATGCTACAATATTCAAAACTCATTTGTACCATAATTCAAATCCTAGCTGAAATGAAAATACAATTCTGACTGGGAAAAATGCCAATGGCCATTGGTCTGTCAATACATTTTTATTTACAAATTCAATACCTCAGAGTCTGGTACCTCCATTACTAGTCTACATTCTGCATTTGGGAATGAACCACATGATTTTACAAGACTCTCAGTCTAACAAGCTTTGATGGACAACAGTTGCACCTCATTGGACACATTTTAATAACTAAGCACACATCAGAAGACACACTGCACAGAGTTAAGATTTCAGAAGAGCAATATTGCATTATTATTTTCCATCTCTTCCCACAGACTAACACCAAGATTTCCCAGTGACTGACCTTTATACTTGGACTATCAGCAAATCATTATTTAATCATAAGTGGAACCAATTTGGTGATTTGCCTCTGTTAAAAATTCATTTATCTGAATGAAAGAGGATTTATTTCTACTAATTAAATAAAATTACCACTCCATGGGTATAGATAATCCCAAATTGGCTGGAAGTTCAGTGAACTCTGGAGAGGTTTATTAGCTTAGATGTAGCACCACAGGAATGTAGTTCAATGGCTTCCAAAGCCATTTCAGGTCCAGCAGAAGTACAGCACTGATTTGTTTCAGCACATATCTTCAGCTCTTAAATCTGCCAGACCTGAAACAACTCCATGCTGACCTAGTTTGGACACCTCTGATCTTGACTCTCAGGACCTGGACTTGCAGTGGCGTGGTGGAGAACAGCATTAGGCCATCCATTATAACCACTACTCCTGGGGGGGTTTTTTTATCCAAACACAGAACTATAACATGGCACAAACTATCAGGATCAGAAACAGTATCTAAGATCCAGCAGTGTTGCTCCAGCAGGGCCACTGCTGAGCTTGAACTAATCCCCAGGGTGGTTATTTGCAGATGGGTGAATCCATCCTGGTCTTCCCAAGTTTTTAATTGTAACTAACCACAGGATCCAGTGTTGTCCCAGTTACCCAAGACGTCAGGCTCCCCATGATCCTGGATAGTAGAGTGTTGGTTACACAACATCCCAATCAACAGAACATAAATCGTTTGAAGAAACTGAAAACTAAAGAGAGCACCGAAGAGTTCAGTTTTAATTAGTGTGAAACAGCATCTCATGTTTCCCATCTCAGAGGATGATATAGCCGACTTTGGACATTATATAACATATTCGAGTAGAAAGAAAAATTAAAATACTGGAGAAGGTTTCTTTCTCTTTTTTCCCCTCTTCAGGAGGATATATAACAAATATGAAAGTGTCAAATAATTTCATTTCAATATTTCACAATCACAAGAACAACTCATATTTTTTAAAAAGCTACGGGGTTCTTATAAAAGTCTTGCTTCTTTTTGTTACTTCATCTTGAAGCTGTTCAACATTAACTTCCAATACTCCACTGATACCTCTTATCACATTGGAGTTGTAGCCTAAGCACTAAAAATACAATTGTTCTTTTTTTAGGCTTCCCTAAAACAACAGAGAAGGTTTTCTGTGGAGGTTATGAAGTTTCCATTCTCAGAGAAACTCAGAACTCAACTGGTCAGGCCCTGATCAGCCTGGTTGTGCTTTGAGAAAAGGCCAAACCAGACATGACCCCTAGAAGTCCCTTCCAACCGAAATTATTATGCAATTGTAGTTGTATGCAGTACTAGAATTTCCTGTGGTGCCACAAGTAGAGGTCAGGAGTTGCATGTTGCCCCCAGGGAAGCTGACTGGGAGTCTCAGCACATTCAAGCGAAGAGCAATCACTGAGGAATGTCACTGGCATTACTAGAATAATTCTGAATTTTGAGGCAGCAGCAGGAGCAAAGCAGTCTCTTCTCCCATGTGGCTTTTACATGGCTTTATGTCAAATTCTATCTCTTATTTTACCAATAAAACTCTAGTGGCTTAAATTGTTTCTCACTTGATTTAAATTGACAGAAAGGAGACAGTGGCTTTGCTATTTTAAATACTACAATTGAGAATCTACCAATTAACCTGTATTTGCAAACACCTCATTCCCTCCATCACCAGGTAACCCATACTGTAAGTTGCAACAGCACAGAGTAACTAACAAAGATATTTCCATCCCAACATATTATGGAGAAATACAGAGTCATCTCTCTTTAATGAGAAAACTTCAGTGTGCCACAATGCCTTGAAATTAAAATGATATCTTTATGGAAAAGATTATAATTGGCAGTGGGTCTCAGACAGCCAAATCACAGCTCTAATCCAATCACTAAACTGCCATATGCTCTGTTCTAAGCAATCAGCCAGTTCCCTACCACGACTCTCCAGAAATAACCGCGGTTTGCAATTGCCCAGCTGGGCATTTAAAATGTTCTACAAAGGTCTGGTGCCACCCATTTGGTGGAAAAGGACATCACATCATTGTGGTCCTTGCTAATTCATCCCATTTTTATTTCTGAGACCGAATGTTGAAAGTAAGTAACAAAAGCAGTCACAGAACTACGAAAAAAGGTGAGCATTATAGACATTTATAGGAAGCACTAATGGAACTGAGAGAAAAGTCAGACATCTCCAGGTTTGCCCCCTAATTTACTCATTTTAAGACAAATATCCATAATCCATGTAAAATGCACTCGAACTGTTAGGCAACATGGACTTTCCAATCTAAAACTGGGATCAGTATTCGTTCTTTGCCCATACAGGAGCCCAAGAGGCATCAGCAAACAGACACCCACTCTTCAAATGTCCTCTTGTCTTGCATTTAAAAAGAGTTCCCTCCCAATCCCCACCTTAAATGTCCTCTTTTCATTTAGTGCATATCCCAGCAACTCTAAGGCAAGAATTGACTAAAGAGATGTGTAAGTATTAACTGATAATTATTCATGTGTTGAACATTACACTGTAGTGAAAATATAAGAATAGCCCTAAAACCAGATGTCAGAATCTGATCCCTTGTCCCACCAGAGCCCAGATCACAGGTTCCTCCTGGCCTCCTCCAGAGCGTACTCTGAGCCATGTCCAGCTGCCAAGGGGCTCAGGACTGACAGCACAGGTCGAGGGACCTTCTCTCTACACCTTGGAGACCTTCTTCTGATGTGGC
>NW_008239547.1:6665490-6695978 GCF_000691975.1 Corvus brachyrhynchos | reverse complement strand
ATGCCTGAAGAACAGGACAAAGGTGGACACCAACTCTACTGGATACACACAACTCTCCTCACGGGTTCCTTACACAAGACAGAGCCTGGCTTCACTGCCTGGCCTTGCTCACACCCAGCCACACTCAGGCTGCCTCACAGTCACAGCAGGCAACAACCACTGCTTTGGATTGTACTCCAAGGTCTTCAGGGAAACCTGCATCTTCCATCAGCCACATAAAGGTTGGTAGTTACACTGGGCCAGCTGAAAAGGACCTCTGCAGATCAAGTGTCTCTATGGACTCTGGACACCTTTTGTGTTTTCCTTTCCTTTTAAACAAGTGTCAGATTTTTTATACATCAACTGAAATACACTTTTTTAATAAGGTATTTTACCAGCATTCCAAGGTAAAAATATCCTAGTGAAAGGAAATCAATAAAAAACTTTCTCTATCCCTCCAAACACACAGAAAACAAAATTCTTCTGAAATAAAATAATTTTCACAACACAGCTCAGCAGTCTCTCTACCTAGTTGCTGAAAATGTGACCGAAGAATACAGAAAGAACTCAGGAACATCTGGCTGGATTAATTAAATCCCTATTTTTCATAAGGAGAATTTATTCTTACTTACTTCAAATTTCAAATTCCCCAATATCCAATCCCGTCAGTCACAGTATGAACTTTGTAAGGTATTTCAAAAGCGTGCTCCTCTGCACTTCTCAGAATAATTCAGCTCATGTACTATATGTATTTACATATCACTGTGTCTGATCTGCCTACAGCATACAGACCCCACATATCTGCAAATGCTAAATGTGTCCCCTCTGAAACTACTATGGACACAGAAGTATATTAAAAGAGTCTTAAATTTGGCCTATTTGCAAAAAACTCAGAAAGTCGTGCCAAGGCAAAGCAGAAAACTTGGACCATTCTGCTCTTCAGGTCTAGTTCATAGGATTGTTTTCACAGAACAAAAGAACACAGCATAAATATTTAATTCTCCTGACATGCAAACACTCTATTGTTTTCCTGTTCGTATGGGTAACACTCCTGTTCACATTTTTATTTGCCATCCAATTAGTAGATTAACACAAGTACAGCTTCCCACCTCTGCACCAGAGGAGACGCTGAAGAGGAGACAGGCATTTCTCAGTTTTAGTAAAGGTGGGAATACTCCGGGGCAAGAGAGACTTTTCTCAGTAAGTCAGGTCACAGAATACAGTTATGCTGTTCACTGAGATTAGAACCACTGCTTTGAATTGGCAAAATAATTCTTAAAACTAATTTTATTCTTAAGGTATTCTATTATAAATAAATAATGTGAATTAGTATTTAATTGTTTCAACCTGAGATTTTAATTTTCCACCTATCAGTATGGGAAATCTCTTGGCACCTCTGAAGGCTGTGTGAAAATTAAATTTTTTGTTTAATTATAAATTGGTTTTGCTGTAATAGTGGAGGCTTTAATTGAAGTATTTTAATTAAGTGCTTGAAGCCACACAATGTCGGCTTTTTGCTGCAGAACAGCTTACCTCAGAGTCTAGAGTTTCACATTTACTCAGCTCCTGTACTGAACACAGACTGCTGTACAGACTCATTGTTACTGCTGCTTTTACCTGGTTAATGCATGTACCAAGACAAACAGTGGGTGCATTCAACCACACACTTTGGACCACGTTAATAATGTGGGCAGCAAAATGGGGTGCTTAGAACTGTTTAAAAATAATTAGAGTGAGTGAAAGAAAGATAAGGCTGTAGCATCTTGTTCAAAATGTCTCTGATCCCCACACTTCCTGCCTTCTGGCAACCCTCCCAGGAGGAACAAGTGGCAGACAGGGCTATCAGATTGCTCTCTGACGGACAGCCACACTACAGCAAAACATAAGCTCCAGCAGGGAATGCTGATCTCTTCTTCTCCAGACAGGATATCAAAACTGAAAGCACTTGCAAGCTTCATAAACAGCAGTATCAACATTATTAAGATTTCAGGAGTGTGGGAAGGGGGAAAGGGTCGATTGCTTTTTCAGAGATTAGTTTCCACATATGAGTGTTTCAAAAACAACACAATCTGTGTCTGGGGCCCCTCCTGATGACACAAACAAATAAAGAAATGGGATCTAGAAGTACAGAGGAAACTGAGAACAGCAGCAGCAGGATTTCGTACTTGTAAAACACTATGTGAAAACTCTGAAGGTTTCTGAAAAGAGGGGCCAGGCAGGTGTTATTATCCTGACAACACAGGCAAGAATAGCAGAATGGTAAACACTGATCACCTGCACCAAATCTATCCATAAACATTTGCGTGGCTATAATACATTTTCCTGTTACCACTGTACTGGGTAAAAAAGAAACAAGCCACCTAAGTTTTCAAGCACGAACAACTATGGAAACTGCTTCTGCAATATAACAAATTAACTAAAAACATTTATACTTCATTGGAGATCACACCAAAAGAGTTACTTGCACGGAAACCACACAAGAACCAGAAGAGGCAAGGAAGTAGTTATATAAGACTTGTGGGAAAGAACTTTCCATATATTGCAGTAACAGAAAGGTAACGCTATTAAAAAAAGAAAAAAAAAAAGCCCCCTTCCTTTCTATTAAACAGTGACTGATCAAATAACCTAAGATCGAATAACAGATAAATACAAGGTAATTGGCAGTGGATTAATTAAATTACAGAAGAACATACTGATTCACACAACAGATCTTGTCTCCAGCAGAAAACACTTAGGAAGAGAAGGAAGAAGGACAAGCACCTAGTACAATTATGCAAAAGAGACGGGCAAAATGTCATTTCAGAAAAAAAATGGCTGCATCAAGCAACTAGGTAGAGTAATACTACAAAATGTAAGGGTGGAGCACTGTAGGGTGTTTCTTGCCCTATTTCTCTCATATTCCTGTTCTTTACTGGCTAGTACAATTCATTCTGACTGTCTGAAGGAGAAAAGCCTGCCAACTAATCTTGGAAGCCAAGGGAAATAGATTAACAGAGGAAATGAGTAGGTCTGGGCTTCAAAATCCACCTTCTCCAATTTCCCCTTCTTCCATCTAAAATGCATAACTAAGCTGTTATGAAACCACATGTTGTAGTGGTAAAAAACCATTTTGTTATTTTAAAATCTCTGAGTGAAGAACATGGCCAAAATTGTGACTGAAACCTGAAGACGCTTGTCAGAATTGGCAGGATATAAATTTCAAGAAAATTAAGAAATTCCCAGCTGGTGGAGACCACTTTAGCTCTTTTAATCCACATTGCTATGCTGATCCACACCAGCTGAAAATTTGAACCTTCTTTTGTGTTGTTCTATTTTTAAGTAGCTAAACTTCAGACTTGAGTATAATTGTTCACTCCCATGACAAGTATAGTGGAAGCAGAAGAGAGCCAGCATGTCCCAGTCACTCACTGAATCCTTCATGTGCCTGTCAATTCTTATTAGTGCTATCAAATTACCTACAGCTGCTCCCAAGTCTCTGCTGGGAGCTACAGGGATACACAGCAAAACCCCCGAAAGTTGAAGCCTTTCTGCTTTTAACATTCTCTCATGTTCAGACCACCTATGCCACCTACATTTACTCTGAGCCACCGTCGTGGCCTGTAATACTCTCACTCCTGAGGGCAGGACCCCAGGTTTTGTGTCACATGTTAACCCAATCTCTTCTTCCATCACTTACTCTACCCATGAAAATTAACTGTGGCATCTCTTTCCATTAAGAAATTTCCTTGGTCTCCATAGTGAGAAAAAATTTCCTGGCAGCACCTAGATCTATTAAATCATACAAACCCAACTTAACCTTTGAGAACAAAACTGGGTCTGTCAGCTGGCTGATGTCATCCCTCAGACACTCACCAGGGTGACAATGGCACATTCAGCAGTCAGTTGAGCAGCACTGAACAACGTCCGGACAAAGCGGTAAATCTGTTTCTGCTCCGGGTCATGTTTGTCATAGTCTGGTGGCACTTCGGATTTCTAAGGAAGAAACACTTCCAAATAGGTGACTGAAACAAAACGAAGCAGACAGAAAAAAAGACAGTTCACATGAAAGGGAAGGAGAGGCAGATGAACTTACCGAAAGGGGATGAAGATTTTCATCAAAAATATCTAAGAGCATTCTTCCGTCTGTGTCCCTAAAAAGTATTAAAACCAAAGCACCGTCATTATCTGAAAAACACAGCACACAACCCTCATAGACACAAGTGCACCATGAAAACTCCAACAACTCCACATGCTGTGGGGTGCTTAGAAACACTGATGAAATGTGATTTTCAAATAGAAGTTGGACCTATTCTGCCATAAGGCTCTCATGTAATATGGAATTCCCATTACAAAGCATGCTAAAACACTCAGCTTTCAGAGCCCGAGATACAAAACTGCTGTGCTCATTATTGTGAGGCTTAAGAAGTACTACTACAAACTTGTGATAAAATCAGCACAGCTTACTCTCCTTCTTTTAACATAATCATGTCCACCCCTGCAATCTCTTAACTCCTCTTCCTCCTTTATTACCAACATTGTAAATGCTTAATAATACGCAATGCTGTTTTTACAGTAATCTTTTAGTTAATACACACATACTTCACTTTTAATTTATTTAGAAAACCCTATCATAGTAATGATTTCTGCAAGCCAAAAGAAGCATATATAAAAAAAAATCAGACAAAATAATATTCCTATTCATTGGTTTATTAGACATTTCTCTGAAATCCCTGTAGCTCAATATCAGCATGCATGTTGATGCAACTTTACAAGCCTAACATCCAGGATGCAATATAAGATTTTTGCTGCATGTAACTTTGGCAAGGACACTAACAAACACAAAAGCAAGGGGTATAACTGTATCAGTTAGAACTGGCACTTTCTGGACAGATGCATCCATGTGACCTACTTATTACAATCCCATCTTTATTTTTAGCATCCCCGGTACTCTGATCATGCAGTTCTTAAGAAACAAACCACTGAATGTATTTTCTATCTTTACTCAGCAGCATGTGTCTCTTAGAGCATGTGAACCACAAGTTTTACAGTGGATTCATGTCTGCAAAATGCATTTATTAGCAGCTAACATTTAAACCTCAACATCTGAAGGTGTCATCTTTTCTACTAAAATGGGGGCTAACACTGGAAATAACACATTTGTAAATACAAAAAAAGAGAGGAGTACCTAAATTAAAACAAACACACACAAAAAAAAAAAACATGGACTGGGGTAATTACTAGAAAATTCCTATCAGCAAGGATTTTAGGGTAGACTCTTTTACGCCGACCTAAAAAAGCCAATATCTTAATGCAGAAGTAGTCTCCCTGACACGATTGGTGTGCTACAGTAAACTATGGCACTTCACAATGCTAACAGAAATAATTTCCTATTTTATTTCTTCAGGTAGTAGCTGCTGTATGCTATGAAGTCACATCTGGCTGCCCTCAAAAATCTATTTAAATAAAACACTAGAGAGGTTTTTGTCTTCACTACAATTCACACTGTACTCTTTCAAAAATGGACCATCTACTGATTACCCAAGCATTCTTTATGGTTAGTTTTCTGGGGTTTATTTTATTTTATTTCTTAAGCAAATTAAAAAAAAATGCTTATGCATTCCTTCAAAAACAAGACAGGTGCTGTTTTGTATCACTTGTTGAATAGCTAAGACAACAAAACATGCAGAAAACTGATCAGTATAATCATGATAGGAGACACTGGGAAAGGGAGGAATGATAACTAGAATGTTACAATCAAATTAGATGTGAGAAACGTGTGAAGAAATACTATATTTCATGTATAGCTTCTCCAAAAAATTAGATTGGTGAGAGTTTGAAATACTAGGAAGTAATTTCATTTTAAGTCTCCTATGCAGGAGAATAGGACCAACTAAATACTGTCTAAAAAGAATTCTTCTCAGGAAAAGCAGATGCTTGACTCATTTTCTGTCAAAATGAACCCTGAGTCTAGGAGTCACAGTGGTTTCATACTCCCCATCCCCCATAATGAACAAAAATCTCCCACATACGTCAGCAACTTCCTTTTTGCCTACAATTGCAGGAAACAGAACATATGTTTTGCTCTTGCTGTTCCAGCAGCAAGCACAACTGAGTGCTGTTATCACATTGTCCCTCCATTCCCAAATGAGAAACAACCCAAGACCCAACAGTTGTTTCACATCCCTCATTGACACATGGCAGCCTGGCTCCAGCATCACTGCTGGGACCCTCTGTCCCAAGTGCAGGCACAGCACTTCCCCACCCCAGGCACATTCCAGGGAAAGCAGCAGCAATCCGTTTCCTGAATAAATCACCTCTCCATCCCAAAAGTGAAAGGACAGATAGCATCTTTCCCAAGAAGGTAACAGTCAGAATGGATTTGTTTTCAAGATTCTGATGCAGGACTCTATTTTTACAAAGGTTTGGTCTCTCTGTCTACCAGTTGTAGGTCAAATTTACATCAACCTCTGCAAGCCCATGAATGGGCATAATTTACTGCTGACAGGGATCAGCTCCATGGCAATCAGCACAAAGAAGTCTGGCATACTGGATGCCTTTTGCTCTGGATTCTTCCTGCTCACTTCTGAGCTCCTACTGAGGTTTCTTACCCTTTGTAGTCTCTAATGTGCCCCATTCTCTCAAGCCTTTTACTCAGCTGCCATGGTACTTAGCAGAGCACTTAATAATTTATTTCCACAAAACTTTGGAGTCTGATTATCTTTGAGATCTCTATTATTTAGTCAAGCATAGCAAAAATTGACTAGTTAACCAAACTAATCCAGGGACCATGGAAAAAAGGGGGGAAAAGGAACCACAGATGGATAAACAAGTAATCCAAGCATGACCACTCATGCCTTATTTCCTGGTAAATGAGATTAAAAGTTCGAGAGAAGGTTTCACTCCAACTTTTGCTTTATATATTGCCACATTTCAGTCCAAGGCCCACTGATGTCTTGGAAAGTCTTCTAAGAGCTTTCAGCGGGAATCAAGCCCTAAGCCTTTCTCCCCTTGTGCACATTTAAAGGTTTCTCTTAAGATGTCAGCCTTGTCTCACAAGTGTGATGGGTTCCAGTGACCTGAACCATGGTCCTGATTGACTTACCAGCTGAACTTTAAACTCATGAGTAATTCCTTTTGTACTAGTGGGACTTCTTGTGGTCCAGAAGGAAAAACGTCTAAGTGGCTTGGTAAATCAAGATCTAAGCCAAGTTCTCTGAAAAGGCCAATTGAAAAAGCATGGACACAAAAGTCGCTTAAAATATTTATGCAATCTCTCCTTAGAAATGTCAGGAAATATTATTCTAGGATACTGTGACGTATCATGAGGACAGGGAATTTAAGATATGAAAGCACAATTCAACATGAAGAAAGCTCATTTATGTGCCAAGTTACTTTTTAGAGAACCTTTTTTCTATTCAATTTCAATCAACTTGACTGAGCAGAGATCTAAAACATACTAGACCAGAAGAGATAAGCCAGGACCTGCTCTGTTTCTGAGGCATCTTGAATTACATCTGTTCACAATGTTATTCTTCCTGTCTAATTCATGGGTTTTATTTCAAAATCCATGAGCTAACTGATCACTGATATGCGCAGTTAACTTTACAAAGGTGCAGCTAAAAATATAAAACTGAAAGACACTGTTCAGATTTCTGTATACATAATTGCAACATATGCAACAATGCAGAAGTGCCCAATGCATATAACACTGAATCATCAGAGCATTTAAATGTTGAGCTGTACTTCCAGATTTTTATGGTAGTTAATCCTCTAATTTTAATTTTTCTATATAAAATAATATATATATAGAAAATGTGTGTGTTTCTTATCCCTAGCATGGCAATTAAGAAAACTACTACCCAAAAACATTTTGGAAGAAATAAAATATGGATTTTTAGGGTTTGAGCAGTTCACTTGTTTCAATAAAAGATATTTTCAGTGCAAGATTCCATTATTCACATACCTGTTTTTGATGTGGTAATATATTGCAAGAGCTACACTGTAAAGAAAAATACAGAGTTAATATCTCAGGACTGTCATATATATATGTTTCTGTCATATTACATATAAATTTAAAACCTAGCACAAAGCATGATGAACAGTATATGGTCAACAGCCTATATTCTTTTGTTCACTCTTGGATACCAGGAAAACTGCTATAAACAGACAATTTTATAATATTTGTTTTGCACACTCCATGCTTTTTACTAGTAATTAAGTACTTTACAATTTTGAAACGTGATATTTCACATATCACGTTGCACATACTTTCCATTTAATGCCCTACTCCACTAAACTCAACAGTTTAACTCCTACTGACTTCCAAGGTTGAAGACAAAGCACCACAGGCATTGGACATTCTCTTCAGTTTTGCTAATGCTGCCAGGTTAACATGAAATGTTTTAATCACCATTGGCTTACAATTGTGTATTTAAATCCAGTAGCTTGTGTCTGGCTTTACGTAGCTGCTCAAACAGCAGACTCAAATACCATGCTCCTACAGTTTTATGGCATCAAGTTACTTATTTTAACTCAGGAAAGACGACTCCCAGAATAACTTATTGCATTATGCATTTCCCCTACTCTCAACCACACACCAAAGCACCCCCGTTCATCTTTTGCACACAGACAAAAAATGTCCCTCTATTCACAGAAAGTTAAGATTTTGATTACATACACAACTAACTGATCTCATTCACATTTGAGGTAGAAGAAAATTAAAGCATGGATTCTTATGGTTAGCCTACAGTTTCCAACTCAAAACTCATGCTTTATTCACAATACATTTTTATTGAAGGATGAAGCTAAGCCAGCATTCTCCCTACTTATTGCAGCAGCATAAAACCAATCTAAGCTAAATGGGAATGAGGATGGAGGAGGGAATTCACTCTTTCTCTTTGCAGACAATTTGTTTCGTCAGTGATTCGCTGTAAGATGCTTATGTCTTATACTGATGCAAAATCCCCCTCTTTTCTTTTCCCTAAAAGACCTTTTAAGAGTCAATTGGTTTCTCTCTAATTCTGTTCCAGAATTTTTACATGAAAACTGAGATACTGAATGTTAGGAAAACAATATGTTAGAGCTAAAACATTAGCAGAATTTTAAATTATTTCAGGTTTGGTTGGGGCTTTTTTTTTGAACCGCCATATAGTAGAAAATATCTTTCTCAGTTGAAAGTAAATATATTTTACTAAATTTGTATGAGCTTTTACCTGGTTGCATGAGAAGTTTTTAATCATAAATGTTTTTTAAATTTGACTTTTTTCTATAGATATATATTTAAGGAATCAAGAGATACTGTGTACCATGGACATTTAAAGGCCACAGTCATTACTGAACACAAGAAAAACCCACATTTATGAATGAATTTGATTTAACTGAAAGCTATTCACAAAATGAATTAGTCCTAAAATTTAATTTTAAATTATGCCCCTAGGAACACACCTGAAACTCCAGTTCACTTTATGAAAGCAGATGCAAGAATCTACATACACAGCTCTGTTTGGTGCCCATTTGGTTGCCTTTGTAACAAAATGTCAAATTAAGTTTAGAAAATATTTACTCTTTAGAAATCTGTATCAGAATCTGAAAGTCTCTCAGGGCTGTAACAGAATACCTCACCCAAGTTTCATTCTACCTTTCATACACTAGTTCAGCTGGCACTAAGTGTGCAGCAATGATGCTAACGATGCAGCTTTCCATCGCCCTACCCCAGCCACCCCTCCTGCTGCAGATGCTGCAGTGGATACAGTAATATTTTAAACACATCAGTGCATACCATGACACAGAAGAGATAAATGAGCTGAGTAAAATGCCTCCCTCTTAGAGTTACCTATGTGCAATTGTCATTTTCCTGCAGACTGCAAGGTGTGGGGAAAGAAATGAAGTTATACTACAAAAGCAATAATCCTACTATCTCCTCACCCTTCAACTTGTTAAATGTGCAGCCAGACAGAAGATGCAGAGACTTTGTGTGCCAGAGTCCAGCTTCTCACCCTCTGTAGTCCCTTTTCAAGCCCTCTGACCCTTGGCAGCTTCCAACCCCTCCCAGGCTGGCAGCCTGGCCTTAGCCCTGCATGACTCCCACTTGATCCCAGCACCGGCTCTTCCAGCTCTTCTGCTCCCCACAGCTCTGCCCACCGCCATGCACCCGAGTGAGTCTCTCCCAAACACACCCCACCACCAGCTCATCCTTCTGTGTCCTCCTTCACAAGGCTGCTGCCAGCCACTGTGACCCCCCTGAAAATGCTTCTTGGCTGCTGCAGCTGAACCCATCTCTTCTTCCCATGAGCAGCGGCAGTTCTGATGCAAAAGGGGACCCAAAACTCACCCAAAAGGCTGCACACTCTGCATACAAAGGATTTTAGAGTAGAAGAGTATGAGATTCAAGGAGGAAAAAAACCTAAACACCTCAGAAATGAAAACTGTTTTTCAAGTGTTAATCAGAACTATTTTTAAGTTACTAGTGACAGAAACCTGAAGAAAAGCAAGACTATATTCCAGGCAGAAAGAGCTGACAAGGACTCAGGCACCAATTTAACTACAAAACCTTTCTCCTCTCCCCTCTTTTTCCTTTAACAGAAAAATTAAGGACTGTCTTAGTGACCAACATTACAAACTCCTTTGCATGTATTAGACTGAATAGATTTGTCTCTCATGTAAACATCTCTGCATCAGAGATGCTAACTTAATAAATTTTTGCAATTGCATACACTAAGGTAACCAGCCTACGGACAACTCAAGAGAGGCTATCACCACCATTAACAAAGAGTATAAAATGCCTGAGCATTTGGTCTCTATTTTCCCCTTACTGTACAAAATGTAAAGAACAATACTCCACAAATACCAATTTCCTTTCTCTCCAAAAGTAAAAAGGCACCAGTGAAACTTGAAGTGCACATCTGAGACATCACCCAGTAACTCTGGAGCATGACTGATTAAATAAATTTATTACTTCAAAAACTAAAACCTTTGAAGCTTGCTTAGTAATGGTTCAGAAATGTGTATACATAAATACACACATAAAATGTAAGTTCTAGCAAAAATACATAAATTGTAAAACCCACCATTTGATGGTATACTTGAGGTTTGGTTGACTGACTGTGCTGTCATCCAGGAAAATAGTGGAGCAGGAACTGTACTTCCTTCTCAACTGCCCAGGAGGATGCTATGAAAAACATGCAAAAGAACAATGGCAATTATGTAATACCAAAGCATTTTTTGGGGGAAATGTAAGAATTTTAAAAAGACAAATTTCTGTCTCTCATAATGACGCACACAGTAATGTGAGCACATTTTGAAGCAGTTCAGAAAGTTCAGAAATAATTAACAGTGCAAAAGTCACAACAATCCCTGCCTGAGATTTGCTAATGCTTTCAAATCCCAAATGCCCTGCGTCCCTCCTTTCCCAAAACCATGCAAAAATTTTTCTGCAGGCTTACTCAAATACATACATACACTTGGAATGCAAAGATGAACAAGACCTATATTTCTGCCCTCATTCCAAAAGAGTAAATGGAAGAGTAAAAAAGAAATTGTGTTAGCAAAGAAGATTGGTTTACCAACAGATATAAAACCATGCTTGCAGAAAAAAAAAACATTTAAAACCCTCAAAAGAGCTCCTAAGAGAATGAAGTAGGGGAAAGAGGTCTTTCCAGCAGAACTACTAAATTAATAAGGAGAATTCCAAAACAGTAATTCATCAATAATAGATTGTTATCAGAAAGGAAGAAAACTGATCAAAGGACAGAAGAAACGTATATAAGCAAATCTTAAAAAGTCTCTTAAGAGAAAAGGTTTTCAATATATTTCAATCATTTTTCTGCACTACCATAGAAAAACATTGGAAAACTCAGCCAAAAAAACTGTCATTTGACAACACTACTTATTTCTGAACATTTTTTGCTGGGAGGGCTTCTCCTTCAGCCATTTAGAGTAGCCAGCAGTCCACCAGTTTAGAGAGAACAGTTTCACCACATCACCTAATAGCTATCACAGTGCTTAATCCTCTTTGATTTTATCTTTGCTTATTCCATCTACACTAGCAAATAACTTGACCAAGAACCTCTGTCAGGAAAGTTAAGACCAGTCAAATTACACATTTAACTCACAACAGAATAGGTTTAAAATTCACATTGACATGGAAATTTTGTCTTACAATTAATGTTGTTTCCAGTGTTTCAGTGGAGAGACCAGTGTCAATGCCATCAGCGGAATTTACAGGTATTTACCAGCTCAGGGCAACTGAGTATCCTGTGACTCCTAGCTCAGTACATCTTGCCCTACCCAATTTCCAAAACAGCCATAATTACCAATGCCAGCACTCATCAGCTCAGTAATGCTCCACTTTCCACAGGCAGCTGACTTCTTAACAGCACTCATTACACAGACAGACAGACAGACTCCTGGCAAAATCTACACACATCTAAGTCATCTGTCTGTATTTCCCAGCTATGAGTGAGAAAACACACAAAGTCTTCTGTTAATTGAAAAAAAACCCCCCAACATTATCTGAAGCTGTCACAGTTGTAGGAACATTATGTTCAAATTATCTGAAAGCTTACCAACAAATTCTATCAAGGTCCTTCACTTGACCAATAAAATTGTTGGCTGAACTGCTTTTCTTGGAAGTGAAAAGGTTTACTGAGAAAATGAAAAATACACCTTTTCAAAAATCCTCCAGGACTTTGGAAAGGTACTTTGGAAGCCGACAATACATCTACCTTCCAGGCTATTGTATGTTAAGCAAGGCAACAAAGAGAAAAATCAGATGCGTTGTGAATATTAATGCCATAAAATTTATTATCTAGCATTGATGCATCCACAGAGAATTACTAGGGGAGTGGTGATCCATAGCTCGTATTCTACCACAGTTTAGTTTAAATATCTGCATTAGTCTGTTGAGTACCTTCTCTAGGCATGATAAAGGAAAAGCAACTTAAAAACAGCAAAAATGAGACTCTAGTGGCTGGGGAAAAAATGGGAGATATGCAGACATCTCAGCGTTGTTATTAAAAAAAAAACAACACATGGAAAGTTTTCTTTCTGCATGGGAAGTGTCAACATGTTTTAAAGGTTTAGATAAAATTTAAGATAAATATACTGGATTCATTCAAGGGAAGCACAATTAAAAAACAGAAAACAACTCTGTAGCAACACCACTATCAGATTTAAATATTCTTATGTAAACAGCACTCTAACATTCGACACACATCAAAAATAAGAGCAACACACCTTATTTCTGAAACTACCACATCACAGAACTCTTCTTGGATTTTCAGCCCACATCACACTTCATTAGGCTTGGAGCTTTTCACATTTCAGGAAAATACGTGGTGTCTCGTGCCTCACTTTCTGTTCACAACAACTTGGCAGGAAGGAGCACCTCTCCCAGTCAGAAGAATGGTGCCAAGTATAAACCTACACCCTCAGGTAAATACTCACACACCTGTGCCATGTGAACAAGTGACCTGTTGGGAGATCAACGTTCCCAGCTTCTACTCTGATGTTCAACTGCAGCCATATGATGCAGCAGGTAACAGATTTTTTGCCTTTTCCAAATTGCTGGAAAAGGCCCTCACTTTCATATTTTATCTTGACTAAGCTGGGAGGCAGCTGACGTCCCACAGTTCAGTCAAACAGACTTTTATGAGCCCCCATAAAATGAAGCACAGGAACCTTCTCTATCCTAGCAAAGGACAAAAGAGGTTTCTGAGCATCAGCTCAGTATTCAGCACTGTCCAAAAGACAAACTCCCTTCTGTGTCCATTTCAATGGGGTAAGTCTGTGACCAAAATTGTACAGGAGCTTAATGCCTTTGTATTTCAAATCCATCACAGCTGACCACAAAAATTCTCCCATTTAGACAATTCAAAGAGGCTCTAATTAAGAAAAATCAGAAGAGCTGAGAATGACTATAGAGCTTTTGGAGAAATTAGCCAAATCCTCTAATGAGCTCCTTCTAAGGTTCTATCCCACCATAAGCCTGACGTGGGGAAAAGGATAGACTGGTACAGCTCCTTTTGTAAATCTTCATATACAAATACGAGCATAGGACACATGAGGAGCCTTGACAAGCTCTGCTATTGCAAATATTTACAAACTCAAAGCACCTCACTGACATGAAGTGGGATTCACTTTACATGTATTTTGAGTAGCCACAGTACTATTTCTGTACCCAAGCTGAGATTCCGCAGATGCCACGCCTCTCAACTTCAGCAAGACTTCCAGCTTCATCTCACATAAAATTCCCAAAGGGCAAACCAAGGAAAATATGGCAGGTAAAAACTACTTGGAAAATTATAATCTGGTTACCCAGGGATCACTTTCAGATTGGAAGGCTGAAGTAAGGGACATTCCACAGAGGTCTGGTCTACTCCATATAAAATACTGAGCAATAACTTTGATCACAGTTTCAAGGTATTTTTTATTGAATTTGCAGCTGACATTAACTTGCAGAGGACATGTTTCTAAAAAAAAAAAAAAAAAGGAATATATCAATAGAATTTGTAGTTACTATGTATGCAACAGGGTAGAGCACCCACCCACTCTGCTCAGCTGGAATTTTATGTTCAGCTTTGGACACTGTATTTCAAGAAAGATTAATTTATTTCAGAGACTCTGGAGGATAGAGAAGTAATATCAATCAGAGATTTGAAAACCCTGATTTACAAGGAAAAGCTGGCAGGCTGGAAAGGTTTTCTCCAGGAACAAAGCAAAAATAATGGCCTTAAGTCATGTTGAATTGAGTTCCAAAGAAGAGGACGCTGTTCTCCATGACCATTGTGGATGGGATAAGAAGGAGCAGGCTTACATTAAACTATGGAAAATTAAGATTGGACATGAAAGTGAGAGAAGTCGATGGCAAAAAAATCTCAAGCCACCACCTTTTTCTAATAGCAGCTATAGCTTAAGTGACTTGAGCAGTGATAGAATCTCCATCACTGAAAGTTGTAAAGAAGAGGTAAAACAAACATATGCCAGGAATAGCTTAGATGCAGGCTTCTGCTCCTAGACAAGAAACCAGACTGAACAAGCTCTTGAGATGAATTCTGGACCAGTTTTCTATCATTTGGTGATTTCTTTTGGTGGAGAGTATTTGTAACTCTTCACAAGCAGTTGCTATTTTTCTCATTTCAACCAAAGACATTCACTAAGAAATGCTGACATTATAAATCGCAATAAACACGAAATAGGTGTTTTGTGGAATTTCTTTTGTAACAGGAAAAGATGTAGAACAGAAAACTCTGCTTTTTAACTTGCTAAGTTTTTGAATGTGTTACAGAAAAAGCCCTGAGAGATCAAGGTTCAATGTATTTCCAATAATGCAGGCGTTCCTAGCTCTTGAGACTAGTTTTTTTTCCCCTTGCACAGCTAGTACTAAGCAAATATCACTGCTTTATTTTTCTTCCAGCTTCGTCCTGACACTTTCCAATTTTCCAAATCCTGTGTGTTTTAAGATGTTTGAAGAACAGGTTTTTACCTGAAGTTCACATAAAAACATATTATCAGAAATCTAATGGCCTCGTTTGCCGTCAAAATTACACAAACACAGCAGAACTGCTTCTAGGTACCTGCTTTGAAAGGAATTACAATGAATTCCTAACTTTTTACAATGAGATTATACTAAAGAGTTAGTTTATCTCAGGAAGCATCACTTAGAAAGTACATCTAAATTTGTGGGGAAAGAGGAAATCTTGCTATTTCTTTTGTTAAAGTAGGCACTTCAGAGGGGTTTTGTGTAGTAACATCTAACAGAGGGGGCATACTGCCCAAAACCAACACTCAGAATTGACCAGAAGGGCCAGCTCTGGCCTCTTTAGCAGCACTAGTGTGGCTCTCCGCCCCGATAATCAGCAGGATTTGCTCCTTTGGGCACAACACTCCCCTAATGAAGCTATACAGCTTTTGTACCAGTGCTGGCCCTCAGCCAGTCAGCTTCCAGTTTGCCAAAGCAGCTACAGTCTTTTTCAGTGCCCTTTTACACTTGTCCATGAAAAGACAATTCGGAGCTTCTGTACTAAATAATGATAATAGTGTCTCTTCTTCCCATGAACCAGGTGTAAGTCAGTGCATGATTTTAAAAGGTACTATTAAATAATATTTTCCCCCATGGAAAAACTGAGGCTTGCTTTCAGCTGTCTGTGCAGACATGCCCATCAGCTTCCAGGCACTAGAGGCTGGCCAAGATGCTAAAAGGCAGAACTGGCATGTAAAAGTGCACATGAAGCCAAATTACAACAGCAAGCAAAACTACCAGGGCTGCTTCTGACTTGGAAAAGGGAGGTTCCTCTCTTGAGGATCTTCTATTGCTTCAGGACATGAATTAGTTCTGACAACACAACTCACAGAAAAAACATGATTTTACAGGTCAACAAAGTGCTTCCAAAATCAAGCAAGCCATGCAACACAATTCCCTGCATGGCTCTGCAAATCTCTGCACTTACTTTCATCTTGCATAATGGGAATACAGAAAAATTGTCTACCTTTGGTGTAGATATATTTGCTGAAACAAAAGTAATAGGAAACTGTACTACTGAATGCTCATCTTCCTCTGCCAACAACTACAATTAAAAAAAAATCCAGTCCAACCACTCTTAAGTAATACCCCTTGTTCCTCATGATTCAACTTTGTCCTCAGTTAATTTCACCCATGTTTGATAATGTCCAAAACTAGTCTAGCTTAGACTAGATCTGCCCTTGCAATGCTTTTGCTCTTAAAGCTTGTCCTTACTCATGTCAACTATAGAAAATTACGTCAGCAAACCACTGAGCTCCTGAGGGGCTCAGCAACCATTGGTAAACTCCTCTGCAGCACATGCAGGCCCAATTTAACCACTGAAAAAGCACCCTGTTTTACAAACATGAAATATTAGATATTTCTTTGAAAGCTAAAATCAGCTCAAAGGCTTATATTTACCAAGCGTGAAATTGCTACTGTTGTGCAATTTCACCAGAGGGACTTTATTGCATTCCCAGCAAAGTTATTACATAGCCCCTTGTAAAAGAACTCTCCTGCATGTTCTCATTCTAACTCAAAAGTTAGCTTTTGTTTCTCCCCATAAAAAAGTTTATCACTTCATATAACTTAGTGCCTTGAGGCTGACAGGAGAGGTAAAATTCTTCACCCTAGAGGACAGGAGAAGAAACTAGGGACTGAAAGACTTTAGAGAAACACATTTCAATTAGTAAGTTTAGGTAAGCCATTAAAGAAAACCTGTTAATTTTAACTTACTAGATGCCTGGAAAGAATCAGGCCCCCTCTACACCTGCTTCTTTGTGAACTTGCAATGGAGAGGAGCAAAGACCATGTTAAGCAATCTCTAGGAGAACTTCAAGAACACCTGAGAAGCCTCTAATCTATTTTCCAGTTTATCTTGTTCTTCTCTTCGAGTGAGGAATGCCAATTAAAATATCTTAAGGAATTTGGACAGCAATTATAAGCCTTTACAATAGCCAGCCTCGGGCAGTCCCCTTGAAAACAACATTTCATATTTTATGTTGTGCTTTGCTTTCACAGATTAAACTTTTCATAGTCTGCTTTTCAGACTTTGTTCCCATTTCAGCATTTATCTTATTTACTCGTTAACCACTAGTTGAAAGTGTTTGATTATCAGTCACATGTCCAGTAGTTTTACAACAGGGAAGCAGAACAGCTTCTTCATTCATCTGACAAGAAAATTTGGGGCTTACATAGGAGTAAGTGCCATACATCATTCCAAGCATGCAAAAAGGCTCAAAGAAATTGCTCCTGCCACACCTTGTATGGCAAAAGACCCCTCTGTTCTCTGCATGTCCCCAGTACTATGTCTGGGGTGGAGCTTGCCCTGATGCAAGTCACCAGGGTCACTTACAAGGACCAGGATTATGACATGAGTGTTGCCCAGTAACTTTTCCCCAGGATGATGAAAAATAATTCTGGTCTATATATAGATGTCAACTTTTCTACTTGGAATGACAAAAGCAGTATTAGTCTGCTGGAATTTGAACATCCAGTTGCCAGGTAGCAGAGAGTGGAAGTCATGACCAGATCCCTAAAAAAAGACATTGATGAAAGGATGCTGTTGCTACACAGCTGGCAGACAGTCTCCAGAATAAAAAATACATGAAAATGAGACATTACTTCCTTTTATTTTCTTTTCCTTTTCCTACCCTTTCTCTTCCGTCAGAAATATTCCAATATGCAAAAAATATCCCTGATTCTTAAGGGGTATTACATAAGCAGAGATTCATTTCAAGAATGTATCTTGCCTTGAAGAGATTACTTGGGCTAACAGAGCATTTTCTCCTTGTGTGAAAGGGAAAATTTCTAGAAAAACTTGAAGGAGAAAACAACCTTTTTTCTCCCCCCACCCTGCTCCTTTGCACTACAAAAAACCCAGTAAAAAGAAATACCTACTGCAACAACAATAAAAGATTCACTCTTTCTCCACCACCTCCTCTAAAAACACAAAACGTGTCTGTCTTCCTGTTTGCTTTCCTTGTACAGGCAGAGATACTGATGCAATCTCTCTTCTCTGAGAAAGGGAACGCCTCTATCTCAGGCTGCATCTTCATCCCTCTCAGCAGCTTGACTAAGCAGATTAAAAAACATGTGCACACCAAGGCAGCATGAAAGTCATAACAAAAACCAGTGATTGCCAGTGCAACAGGAAAGGGAAGCAGAGTCTGCTGCAACTGCTTAGAAATTAAAACAGGCAGGAAAGAAAGCAAACAGGTCAGGTACATTGTAGGTAGGGAACTTCCAGCACCATTCCCAACCTGTCATCTGTCTCCTTGGGCTCCGTGGGAAGACTGAGAGATGACAGCTCCTCCATAGCACTCTGTCACTCCCTCCTTTCATTCTTTCTCCACCCCAAAAAAAGAACAGCTGCTGGCTTCTTCCATCACACCTACTGACAAGGTGAATCTGAAACATGGCAACTGTCAGCCCTTAACAAAGTGTAACAAATCAAAGCAGGAACCCACTATTTGTGTTTGGGGATCAAAGGAAACTATTCAGCCAAATAAAATATTCTTCAAACAAAAGCAAGTGAGAAAGGAAAGGAACAGTGGTGTGGTCATGCTAAGAAAGTACATTTTTAAATGAGGAACAGTCAATATTACTTTTTTTTATAAGTAATATTTCAAAACTGCATTTGTATAAACTACTATTCTCATCTGTTACTACACAGAATTTGGTAAGCAGTTAAAAAAAAAAGTACAACTTTTTTTGACACTTCTCTTTCTAACCAGCCCCCCCATATCACTTGGGAGAAATTCAACTCTGGCTGCAAAATAACCAGTTAAGCAGATACTACACAAAAAGATAAAAATATTTTGTTGCTCATCTTGGTTATTTATCACAAAAGGAGCATAGGCATCAAGAACAACAACAAAAAGATGACATCATGGAAAAACCACAGAAGAAAAAAGCACTGCATTATGGTGAGGAGTTCTTTTAAAAGAAAGACAAAAGAACACTACAAAATTTATGTTCTCTGGCATGTTTCCTCCAGAGCAGACGTGGGGACCCAGCACTTCACATCAACAGAGGAACAGACGAGTAGCAATAGCTCCTGTTAGCACACACTGAGAAACAGTGGAAAAGAGCTGATTAGTCAATAGGGTATATCATAAACCCATGTACCACGTAAATAAGACCCATCATTTGTCACATACAACTGTTAAATCTAAGTAATTCCTTAAATTTCTTCCAACAAGGTGGTCTAGGAAAACCATGATGGTTCCCTGCAGTCTGAAAACCTAAACACAGTTCCAGTTATAAGCCACAGCTACCCCTTCGAAAATGATCACCAGTTTGTGCACCAGCTTTAGCACACTGAAGATTTAGGAGGTGCTGAATGAATACTCACAGGTGTGCTGAAGAAACAAATTACCGGGACATGCCTGAAAATACAGTTTATCTATGAGTATTGTCTAAAAAAACTTAACTGACTTGTAAAGACAGAGAGAAAGCCATGGTAAGGACTCCAGCTTCATAAAGGTTCATTTTTAGCTTTGTAATTCAGAAGTACTTTATAAGTACAAAGAAGTCAGACTTAAGGTAGCAGTAAATCACTGAGGAAGTTTACAGTACTGCAACCTCAGCCAATACTTTGAATGGCACTTGGGGGGAAAAAACAAAACAGAAATTAAGAAGAGGTACAGCACTTAGCACATCAACTGCATATGCTGCTATACTGAGCTCCCAACAACACAACTCTTCAGTGCTATGATCACCCTTCCCTTTTCTGCAACATGTCCAGCCTAACCTAAGAACATTTTATACCAAGGTTTGCAATAGTGTGCTTCCAGCAGCATCCGAATAGTCATCTTTGTTAATCTGCTCGAGGAAACTCAGTCTGCCTAACCCAGAAAACAATTTTTACATATGAAATGGTTGGTACTGAGCACACATTATTAGATTTACAGGAACCCAGGGCACTGGCTTTCCAAGTAATTTTATAACAAGACAATTGCTCTGCAAACTACCCTCACATGCACTATAAACAATGGGAATGTTTTGCAGGGGAATAGAAGATGAGTGATCATTTCTTCTGTATCATACACTTTTTTTTTTGGTAGAAATAAATGTGCATTTTAATATCTACCAAGAATCAGTCCATATATTCTTTTCCACGGGCCTCGTTGTCTGACACATGTGTTGCAAGAATCCCCACTGCAACAGATGAGGACCAAGAACATCTGCTAGCCTAGAGAGGGCAACTTTAAGGGCTTTGTAAGCCTCACACTATCTCGTGACTTCTCAGAATCTTAACTCTTGGGAAACTGAAAATCTCACCTTGCTTTGGAAGCCATTCAGTAGTTTCAGAAATACTCAACACCAACCAGTTCTATCAACAAATGAAGCAGTCCTGCCCTCTCACCCCACACAGCAGGTCATTCCTGCCCTTGTGGCTCCCTCCCTTTCTGCAGGTGTGAGCCCTGGACTGAATCACAATTAGGAGCCCCATTTTAGCTTTCAGCTGAATCCACCTGCATTTGTGCCCCAATCCAGTTTATCTGGAGCTAGACAAATGTTCACCCCAGCACAAAGAGATGAAGAGGGTATAAACCAGATCTGTTTGTTTCAGCAGCTGTAGTGTCTTAAAAATGAAATGACAGCTTATATTTCCAGATAGAGAAAAACTTGAGAACTTCTCCCCATTCACCTTGAAGGCAAATAGTATTTGGTAGACAATTAGTTCTTTCCCTTTTCAATTTCACAGAGACATGACTCCAAATATTTCAGCACAAGGCTTCACATACTTGGAACCACACTGGTTCCAGGTGCTTCAGCAGTACAAACAATGCTAACTGAGGCAAAGAGCCTGGTCCTGTATCCAAAGCAGGCTACAGGGTATTTGCCCTCAGCTTCACTGAGAATTTGGTTCAAACAGAAGGGAACTGAACTGAAAAATGCCCAGGGTACATAAGCATATCAAACCTCCATCTTCACACTCAGCATGTACCACATGTGAATCCACAGTTACACTGCATCAACACTGGTCAGGCACTTCAGAACAACTGTGCACGTATCAAATGCTGTAGAGCTCCCTGCCAGTGCAAACTTGCATACAAATGTAATCTACAGTTTCAAGAGTTTCTGTAGTAATTTTAAAGATCATACCAGTGTGTGCAGCTCTTTTTCCCAGATACCAGTTGCCTACGTACACGGATTGTGAGCATGATACTGTCTTCAACAGATTCGTTCCACTAACTCAATAGTCAAGGCCTATACTTCAGGATCCTGATGCAGAACAGACATGTGGAGCATCAGCACCCTCTCAGCAATGTGGAAATCATGTGTGATAACTCTCATTTACTGTATAATATAGACAACAAGGAGAAAGCTGCATAGCGAGGCATTTTCACTTACGTGGTTTATATAGAGACTCTTGCGTTTTTCTCTCACTGCAAAAACACAAAATATGATAGAAATATTACATGACTATTTTTCCCGATTAAGCTTCTTATATACCATTTATAATAAAAAGAACAGGAGACTATCTATGTGCAACATTATAATTCCTTTTGCACTAACCAAGTATATTTATATAGCAAACACAGAAGGAACATATATCTGTATGCATAAAGGCATTTATGCTCACTAGTGTGGTGATGGGCTAAAGTTCTCATCCATTTGGGTACTTCAGCAGGCACTGGTCTGCATGGGCAAGCTAATATGCAGTAAGCTGCAGTCCAAGGTAGCAGTGGCTTGGCCATTCTTCCCCAGTTCTCTGTGTGGGTACTCCTAAGCCACTGGTGCCTTCATGCAAGGTACCTTGCTGCAAAGTGGCCTACACTACTTTGCAGGTATGAAAGCACCTAAAGAGCTACACCACGGACTTAGCAAATTGTCATCATAGCTTACTGTGCACTAACTCCCACAGAGGAGCCTTGAAACCGTATGGATTACACCACTGCCTTCTGTAAGACACAAGCCTGAAACTATTACTTGTGTTGGATGTAACAATGAAAATGTATTTCTTTGGTGAGTATGGACCAGTCACCACAAGCACCACAATTAGCCAAAATAGTCAGAAAGTAAATAGCAACAACAAGGGAGATAGATGTATAAAGTCTTAATTGTCAGGCAAATGCTTATTACAGCTGATTAAATATACTCTTATTTCATTTTTTTAAAGCACTTCCCCAATTAACTCACCCCATAGAGAGCCTGCGGAGCTCTGTTCCAGTGAAAATACCACAGCATTTAGGATACAAGTCTGGAGGCAACTAACACATAAATCAAACTGCAGGATTAAAATAATAATGGTTTCATGCTGTAGGTGATTAAATGCACTTTGGTGCACCATGATTTGAAAGCTATGGCAACCCAATGCACTTAGCAAAATAAGAGAGTTCACAATGGTGGGATAGCCTGTTCATTCCCTGTTGGATGAGAAGCCGTTATTTGTGATTTATTATAAGCAAGCAATCTCACATAAACAAGGCTGTATGTGTGAATACTGTGAAATAATTGTGTTTAATGCAGACATAAAATGAAAATTAAAAAATAAGAAAAAACTTTGAAAAATCCTTACATAATTTTCCTCCCAGGGAGCAGAAAGGAGAATCACACATGACAGATGTTAGCCATGTCACTTAGAATATGCTCAGATCCACAATTACGGACATTGTATAAGAAACAGAATTAAACAGGAACAGCAGAAAAATTCTGATGATCTAGTAAATTGTTAAACTGCTTGAAATCCTGCTAAAACACTGCACTACACTTAAGTTCCACACACTGCATTTAGCACCAGCAAAACACATAACATGTTTCTACAGAGAAACAACAAAATTATGGTAGATACTTCTGAGAACAGCCAAAGTATTTGTCTAGAATCACATATTGTAACGTACAGGCAATAAACAATCACGATAAGCTGTGTGCAAGCCTAATATAGTACATAACTCAAAGTTAACTCCTATTAACTGTCAAATTTTGAACACAGTTAAGTATTTTATATAATTACATTTATATAATTATATAAAATATAAGTATATAATTGTTTAATCACAATTATACCGCATTCGAAGTTCTTCAAATCCTACAAAGACAGCCTGCACATATACTCCAAATTCCATTTTAATGACCTTTATTCCCCTTAGTTTTTTTCTTCTGTATTTTCCCTTGTATCCGTTATTCAATTCCCCATGAAGGTACAACCCTCTATTTCCCAAAGTACAAATATTACTCACAGCTCAATCCCATTTGCTATTTCCAGTCTCCAGAAGAATATGTTAACATATTTATACATCCCTCCCTTTTGCCTGCTCCAAGCACTTCTTGTGCACAGCTTTGCAAGCACCAGGCTGACCTCCTTTCCCTATGTCTCCATATAACAGAAATTCATTTAGCCTGGACTCTCAGGTAAGACACTACAGGAAGGCAGCCGCTTCTTTCTGTGCTTCTGGCTCACTCTGCCATAGTGTAAGGCTCAACTCTCTCCAAAACACATGCCAGTGGAGAATTGGGCAGAGCAGAAACCCACTCTGTCACAACCACTCTCTTTTGTAATCACAACCCCCCCTTTAAACAAGGGGAAGCCAATTATTGCACAAGGCAAAATGACTGTAAAGAGGTAATTCCATCACTTGGCTTCAGTCAGTTTAAAAATGCTTTGCTGCTCATATGGTCTGCAGCAGGCCAGACCATCATGTTAGAATTAACTAGCATTTTGCAGCATAAACTCCTAACTGCAACTCCAGGATTTTGGGTTTCAGGCATGAGGTTTTGATGACGTGAAGCTGAACAGATTTGGAGTAAGTTTAAACAATTAAACTTCTACTTTTTTTAAACAATTTAAAACTTCAAAGTTGTAATGGAACTCTTCACATGGAGCCTGAGATGCGCCAAATTGTCTTAGTTTTCCTCATTCTAAGGCCAACGACCTGTTCCTATTGCTGCAGGCACTTTCGACTGTTATTACTGAGCTTCTGCAATAGGAGGAAAGTATCCTGAAATTAAAAGAGACTGAGGAAATACACACACCCAGAGGCACCTGTGTGTATATGTACATATATATGCATTTTTCATTGAGCTGTAATAAAAACTTTCACTGTGCAGTTTCTATAGACTTATTTTCATGTTAGCCATATCAGGATTGAAGACAAAATCCTTGAGGATTACAACTATAAGAACATCTTGCGTTTTGGAAGTTGGAGTTACCAGCCATTATTGGCAACTCATCTATTTTTCTTTTAGCTGAGAAGACTGGTCCTAGCTAACATTTAAGAGTAAAACCAGCTTACTCCACTTCTATACACATATATAAACACAATTTCAAAATCTTATTTGTCTGAAGCTCATTGTTGCACTGATACTGCAAAATTTAGCCCATACATTGAATGTGTAAAGCCAAATCTAAGTTAGGAGAGAGGCACAGCTGGAAAGCACCAACAGGAAACACCATTACCAGCACCCTGGAGGAGCAAACATTGCCTTCTTGCTACCATAAAGGAAAGGCAGTTACATTGTTGGGAGTGCTGTTCGGAAACCCTGGGTTAATCACGGCCACACACTAAATAGCACGTGGGTTTCCAATCACCCACAGCTCACTGGCCAAGCTCACCAAATGAGGGAGATCTTGCATAAAGCACTCACAGAAGTTAAAAACGTAACAGGTAATACTCTGTACTAGCTCCCTAAATAGGAAGAATTCCACACAACCTAGAAAATTCCCAAAAGAGATGGGAACATTTAGAAAAGCTTCTCCAGTTAGGAATCAAATTAATATTTATTGTGACTTTAACTTTTCTACAGATTTATTGAATGTTCAGGTAATTAAGGATTCATTCAGACTACTGATGAATTACATGCTTAGCATGGCATCCAGGCTTCACAGAACAAAGACAATTAAAGACCACATAATAAACGGAGATGCCTCATCCTGTCTCATTGCATTTGTTGCTCTCTGCTCACATGCTAATCATAAGAAGGTCAAGCACAGCTCCTATGCCAGGAGAATACTATAAGACTATCAGTGAGGCTCAAAGAGCACAGAGTTACTAGAAAGCCAAAGATGGAACTGCCTGAAGGTAACACTGCCAAGTCACTCTAGCACCTAGTGATGGACTTGGCCACTTCCCACTGTAAAACCATGAGATGTATGCTCACAGCCAGAGCCAGATCCTGGATGAAACCCTGAATCCTGATGCCACTGGACTTTCTGTGTATTGTGTAATGTGTATTTTCAATGTCCACAGGTCTTATCTACAGAAGTATTCTCACTTACAGTCAACAGGAAGGTTTACCAGCCCAATACTATTAAAGTAATGGAGCAATTATTTGCCCAAGTTAGGTGTTTTCAAAATAGCCAGCTCAGCTCTCCTCTTCTACATCGTCTGAAGAAGTCTTGAGGGTCCCCTAGATTCCACAGCAACCTGTCAGATTACAACCCTACATGCCCTAAAAAATCCCTCTATTTTCCCTTTAACAAGCACTTTATAGCATTTTGGTTAGGCAACATCCTTGAACAGTGTGGTAACTCCTACAGCTCACTTGGTTCAACAAGGGGCCCAAAGTACAGCCAAGCAAAACGCTTAGTACTGGGAGCTGTCCCACCAGAACATGATGGTTCTTGGCAATAGATCAGTAGATAAATGTTTGCAGAATCTTTTTATTTTTGTACAAACAAAATAGCCTTTGTATTTTTTCCAGTGTACCAAGGACAGCTGAACAGATCTTACACTCCCATTGGTAACATTTCTATAATGTTTCACTAAATCCATTGTTCTTACTCAAAAATATGTTCTTCACATTACTTAAACTAGAACAAAGCTTCATAGATCAACTCTAGCATGGGTATAAACATTTTTATAAAATGCTTAAAATTAACTCCATACTGCAATAAATTAACTGCTATTATTACAAGTAAGAATAATCATCCGGTCTGGTCAAAATTTTAGTTGTTGGACTTGGGTCTATTTTGTCCTTTCTTTCAACAGGCTGTAACAAGAAACAAGTAGCATCCATACGGGATTAGACAGTTTCAACACACTGCAAAACCATTATAAAATAGACATCAATCTTTATAATACAACTATAGAAATATTATCATATTCATTTTACAGACTACCAAACCAGGTTAGTATGGTAAATCACATCCAAACCCATGTAATGAGGCATTGACAGAACCAGGGCTGAATTCAGAAGGACAATCTCAAGGTCAAAGGAGGTACTCACATAAGCAACTCTTCAATTAGGGCCTAAATGTATATCCTCTTTGTTCTAGTCATGCTCAAAAACTAGCAAAAAATACACAGTAAGTGAAAACTACATTATTTTTCAAGTGATGTGTTTGACACTGCAATTTACTATGTAAATCAAAAGCAGCATTTATAGGCAGCAGAAAGGAGGACAAAGAATTCATATTGAACAGTCAGAATTACAATGCAGGAACTGCTTTGAAGGTCCTGCTAGAAAATAATGTGTTTTGCATCCATTATTCATTTATTTCTAAACCAACATGTCATACATGTCCAACAGGGAACAAAAGAGCCACAGTAAATGGCTTCTATTCTACTAACTCTGTCAGGAGACTTGTTTAACCAGTGTTAATTTTAGAGATCATTTTGTCTATGTATAAAGAAAACCAACGTAACTCCAGACAAACATGATTATATCAAATCCATAACGAGAGGAGAAGAGGAGAGAATGTTTGGGTAGGATGGGAGTTATTTTGTTAAGAAAATCTAGTACTGAACTCATTTACAGTATCATCTATATCAGAAAAACCCTGGAAATGTCTTCTTAGCTAATATAAACTGGCATTTTCTAAAAGAATACTTTCTACACATCTTTCAGAAGCCTAATGATCAGAGTTTAAAAAAATTAAGAAACAATTAGACAAAAAATTATGGATTTAGAAAAAAATATTTAAAAAATATTATTATATTAAGCTTCATCCATATTTGTACTACTGGTCATACAAGACAATTAGCTAAAGGTGTGACTATTTAAAACTCTAACATGATGCCTCTAAATGCCTCTTTTTGGGGAAGAGGGGGAAATTACATATTAAAGGACTATCACATGCATTCAACAAAGGGTTTAGAGATAACTACTGTAATAAATTCAGTAACCTACCATCTGTTTGTGATTTACTGAGAAATATCGTACTGGCCCGTGGATGATCTGATGGGTTGAATTCCATGTTCAAATCTGGAAAGAAAGAACAGCACAAAAAATATTTATGATTATTCAATGGCAGACACAGATTTTCTCATTCTTTTTAATAACACCAAGTTTACATACTTAAGCAGCTACTGTAAAACAAAATCCATCTTGAGGCTCACTTTTTTATCCTTCCTTGCACAAGTGGTTCTTTTTGGCATGCAAATCATTTGCATCAACACAGCTTTGGGATTAGACTTCAGTTCTAAGGGCTGCTTTTGGATTAAAACAGATAAAGCAGCTTGAGAAGTTGGTACACAAGAAGTCAGGAATTTCCCATTTACCATCACTTTCTTCCCACCATGCCCCAAAGCCACAGCTTGGCACAGGAACACAGCTTGTTATATGTAATTATTGAATAATTAAGTATTACAAACAAATACACAACCCTCTACAGATAGACAGGTTTCCAAGATTAGGCATGATTTTAAAAAAAGTAGTTATTGCAACTGAATGTAAACAAGTAAAATCTAGGCTAGAGTGTTTTATACGGTCAAGATAAAAAAAACTTGGAACCTTCACAGATTAACATTCTCTTTGCTGTGACAACTTGAAAAAAAGAAGCAAAAAAACCCCACAACTAAAAAAAAAAAAAACAAAAAACCACCCAACCAGTCCTAAAAGATATTCACCAGTTACAAATTCAAATTGATCGTACATCATACAAACTTCTATGAATTTATTTGTTCCCAAATTCCATTCCACTACAATCTGCTAAAGCTTACATGCCTGTATCCACTGGAAAACATGCTACTAAAATAGTACATCATTTTTTAGCATTTCCTTGCTCTCCAAGTGTGGCTTTCTGAACCTTAGTTCTCTTACATTCTTTCTATCTCCAAATGCACACTCCCTTGCATTTGATGCAGGCATTTATGTGAGACTGCATATGAGCACTGATATGTTTATCTTCTGTGATTATCCCAGCCTTTCTAAAATTCTCTTATTCCCCTTTCACATCCTTGCGAAAGCTCAGTAAAACTGGAAATTAAGCCCAAGGTCTTAGGAAAAGAAAACAAAGCCTTTTTGTCCCAGGGTCAAGTTCTTCTGCCTACAGCTTTGCCTGTTCCTTCAGCATCCATGCCCATACTCTGCTGTCCTTTCCCTTTTATTTAATAATTTACTAGGTCTTCCACTTCCCTGTGTTTTATTCCTCGCAACACACCTCTTTACAAATGTACTTCCTATTTGTATTTTGCCCTTTTATGCTCTCTTGGATTCTTTTTCACCTCCCTGCATTCTGTAGTCCATGACAAGAGCAGCCTGACATGCTGCTGGAAACCTGGGCACAACTTCTGGAAAAAACTTAATCTTCTCTCTACAAGAAAGAACCCAGAAATGCAGAGGTGCAACTCCTCAGTTGCAAATGGTCTTATTATTATCCTTATCATCAATGCCACAAAGGACAGTGAATCTAGGGATTTCAAGGGAAAACTATTTTGATCCTCCCAGAAATCACAGACAAGTTCAGAGCTAGGACTTCTGACTTCAAAGGCCTATAAACTAGAATGTTTTCATGTTCCTTTATGCATCTTATTTAGACATACAGAAGAAAAAAATAATCACCCATTGAGACAGTGCTGGTAAAGACTGTTTTCGATTTCAGGATGGCTTTTCTATTAAGCCAAATTCAAGCTCTTCGTTATGTGAAGAGTAATCAGCACTTAAAAATGCAAAATACATTATCTATTATCCACCTCTTTTGTCTTTTATCACATAGCACAATACATCACCAGAAAAAACAGAGGTGCTTTTTCTTTTTTAAACCACTACAGGTATTTTTTCTGCAAATACTTTAAAGTACAGCAGTACAAATTCAGTCAATAAAATAGGATCACAAATATGAAACTGAATCCAGCTTGCAAAATACAGTAAACCAGAAGAGCACTTCTTTCTTTTCTAGAAAATTATCTGCTTGAGGAATAATAACAACCTGGTACAGGTTCACAGTTTGTTTGCAGGGCTGAAAAGAAAGGAAAACCAACTACCAAAACATCTTAGTCAAGTCGCATCTCCCGAAGATTCCTGTGCTGCAAGGTGCTATTTTCCAAAAGCAGTAAACCAACAGAGGACTTAAAAGTCTTTCTGAAAAATATCATGAACTACCAAAAAGCACTGCCTCTAAGATAAACTGTTATTCTTCTGACAGGAGCTGAAAGAAGGCCAGCAAAACCCCATCTCAGCAGCTGCAGAAGACAGTCCAGGGATTTTTAATTATCTTGGCAGAGCCAGCAGCCTACAGCCAGGGAGCAACTGTGGCTCCTTCCCACCACTGAACCCTACAGAGCAGCACACGTCCTCCTCTCTCCACATCCCTTCTCTCACATCCTCCCCAGCAACAGGAACGACCAAACACATCCATCTGTCTTTCTCAAACTGCCTGCACAAAACTCAGAGGAGGAGAACATGGGTATGGGGAAAGGTAAAGGCTGTTTTACCCGGCACATGGTGGCCAGAAGGGGACAGGTGCTGCTGAGAGGGGCTGGCTCCCCCTGCCCCTTTGAGGAACAGCACAGGTCTTACAGGCAGAAGCAAGCACTGTGTGGTGTGCACCTGCAACTCAGCCACTCCCAGCTCGTCCAGGGAAAAGTGTTAGCAAATCCAAGCAATCCCACAGGCCACTTGTGGCACCGCATTACTCCAGGCCACCACTGCTGGCACACTGGAATATTAGAATGCATGAAGTTTCACAACATGTAAGATTTTAGTCTCTGGTGGTTCTTAGATGTCTTAATTCATCATACAACTTAAAAACAAATGTCTTTTTGAATATGGCAACAGATTTGTCACTAGAAACTGTTGGGGTCCCTCCCCTGCCGTGTAGCCCTGGGAGAGGGGCCCTGAGGGCACAGACACGGGGTTTCCC
>NW_008239547.1:6664643-6665296 GCF_000691975.1 Corvus brachyrhynchos | reverse complement strand
CAAGAATCTGTCTGTCCATATATATTTCCTTTCCACGGGACTCCTGGTTTGATATATGCGTGTTGCAGGATCCCCACTGCAACAAATGGTGGAGATTTGTGAGCAGAACGATCCCCGATCCCTAAGCGACTGATTTGTGTGAGTAAACCCTGGAAACTTTGGATTCCTCTTCTTGGTTTTGCTTTGCTATTCCATATCTAAACTATGGAGGAACCGTGGAAAGACTCTTGGCTCTCAGAGCCGCATATGGACATTTATCTTAAAATGATTCTTGAACAACGATTTGTAAATTTTAGCTTGATTCAAGCTCAAAAAAAACTGAAACACTTCCTGGCATGGTTGTTTAAGAACTTTTTCTATGTTTCTTGGGATTTAATTCTTACCAAGGGCTTTTGGAAAACCGTTTGGACACAGTTAATACTGGAGTCAAAATACATGCCGATGGAAGAATATTTTCGTGAATATTATTTAGTTACCGAGACTGTTGAGCAATGTCAGCTGTGTCCTGGCGAAGGGAAGCCTGGCGCAGGGACCGTGCGGCCCAGGCCACGTGCACCGAGCGCTCTGCGAGCAGCAGCGAGGCAGTTCCCGCGCACGGGTGGAATGACGTGAGCCGCAGTGTCGGTGGCGGAGCGAGGCGCGGCGGGAGCGGC
>NW_008239547.1:6628504-6663500 GCF_000691975.1 Corvus brachyrhynchos | reverse complement strand
AGAGGGGCCCTGAGGGCACAGACACGGGGTTTCCCTGCCCCTGCTCAGCCTCGTTCCCATTGGTTGGTTTGTGTTCCCTGCGCGGGCAGAAGGACCCTTGGTCCCGTGACTGGAACAGTTCCTCTGCAGAGCCCCGGCCATGCGGCTGGAGAAATAAACATCTCTCTGAAACAGCTATCAAGAATCTGTCTGTCCGTATATATTTCCTTTCCACGGGACTCCTGGTTTGATATATGCATGTTGCAGGATCCCCACTGCAACAAGAAACGCCATTACAGAAGAAAGAAATCAAATTATATACCAGTATCTGAAGCTAGTAACTCACCACCAAAGGGCATTATCCATAAAAAGGTTAATTCCATCCTAAAGAAAATAGTACATTCATACTGCTTTTGTGTTATTAACAGTTCTTCCTAGTATTTGAAAAGTACCATGAAAACCCGCAATAATAGCAAAAGGTTTACCCATTTTGTAATGAAAGAGTCAAAGATAAAAGGAGATTTAAACTCACACAAGCAATAGTCCATTATTCAAAAGAGAGGAAAATGTGAGCCAGAATTTTAAGTCTTGAAATCTGCACAAAAATGTTCTCCATTGCTAACAGTCTGCTCTGCAACATATCACAGCCTTCAAATGAAAGACTAACAGTGGGCACTTCTTCCAACAGTTACCCAGCATTCCAAAATCAGCTTTTAAGAAAAAGCCATGGTCTCATAGATAGTCCAAAGCAGAAATCTTTCACTGTATCTTTCTTTCCAGTTAAACAGAATTGGAATTTTTCTATATCTTTTCCTAGTTCAAAAATCAAGTTTGTTAGGTTTTGGGTTTTTTTTAATATTGAAGGACTGTTAAGTTATTCAAAGTTTAACCCACATCCTGTAAACACCTGAACAGTCTGATACTCCATGAAAATTTCAGGGCTTTTGTCTTCTAAGGATTAGGAACCAAAGGTTTGTGTCTATAAATACATGTACATATGCACATATCCATATCTATAGATTGACTGATAGTTGCATATTTAAATGAAACGTAATTTTTGGTTAGTCAAGGCAAAGTCAGACTCGCATACACTTCAAATAAGAGATCATGTGTCTAACAGAATTCACACAATTTTGGAGGATTTGGACAAGAAGTTACAAATGCATGCAAATATACTTAAGATTGCATTCTCTTATTTGCTTCACAGCAGCCAAATTAAAAGTTATTATAATGGCCATTTTGATGCATCACATCAAAATAAAATGGCTCTCTGAGGGAAAAAAAAAAAAAGAGTAGATTTTGCATATAACTTAATTTGGTACATAACTGTGCTGCAGTTCAAGGCAACCACCAGAAGACCCCAATAAGATTCACCCCACACACTGTGAGAAACTTAATTCCTAAAGCTACAGCAGCTGCATTCAAATATGGCCATAAAAAGAAGTGAACTGTAAAAGTTTGGCTTCGGACTTGGGCTAAAGCCCAGGCAAGATTTTAAATCTCAAAACAAGATCTTAAAAAGCATTAGTGAGACCAAAAAAAAACTGGACACAGCCTCAGTTTGCACTTTTTAAAGAGCAAAAACAGTAAGAAGAAAGTTTAGATGAGTGTAGACTCAGACTGCTGAAAATGCTTTCAAATGAGTCTTGAGTTGAAACTTTAGCTGAAGAAAAAGGAAAACTAGGAGGTGTCTGCAGTTCACATATAACTTCGTAAGTACTGAAACCTCTCTCTAACCTAGCACACAATATAACAAAAACAGTGGAAACTGAAAGCAGAAAGAAAGATCTTAATTATGACCTTGGATGCTAAGAGGGAATACAATTAGGCAGTGAAGCTCCACACCCAAGGAACATGCACTCAAGTGATCTTGATGTTTTCCCTTTTGAGAAGATTGCTTCAGACAAACATCTTTGGGCTTTAGTCCAGCATGAGTATTTCGGCTCAATTTAAGAATCACTTAGGCAAGTTACTTGCTTATGATTCATATGCAGGTCAGATCAGATGATCCCCAAGGGCCTCAAGCCTAAGTTCTATAAAATCCTCAGAAATAGCAATATTTAAATTATTAAGCACAAAAGTTCAGGAAACCCCAGTGGCACATCTGTAAATTTTCTAAAACTGCACCAACTCTGCTGCAGTTCTTCAGAAAGAGGTACATTTTCAAACTTGTGGTTAGAGTACATTATGCAAGATAAAAACAGTAAAGGATGAGACTAAATCTTCTGTGGCAAAACTTTAACAAAAAACCCAACTGCTGCTTCAATTCATGAGTCTTACTGTGATAGGAGAGGGCACAAGAAGAGAATGACGGATGGGTGCTGCAGCAACTAACTTCTGAGCACATCAAAGCTTCTGCGTGACACAAACAGGAAAAACCAACACAGTCGCTGCTTTTCTAACAGTGCACATGGGATGCAGCACAGGGAGCAGGCCTGAAAATGTGTTTACTCTGTTAGAAAAATAAGATGTTATTTCCTTCCTTTTGAACAACGAAAGTCAGGTAAGTTTGCACCACCAAAGCTCTGATGCTGATTTGATAACAGAATAAAGTCTAAACTGAGTAAACCACTGGTTTTAGTCTTACTCAATTCTGAAATAACCTGGTGAAATTCTTTCCTTCCTTCCCCTTTGCCTCTGGGACCACAGGCTATCACTGCCACTGCACACCCCCCATTATCATTAAGGAAAGTGGTAATGTCCCATACTAATGACTTATCATATACCTAAAAATGAAATTAATCCATGTTTCTTCATCCTGTAAGATGAATAATTTTTAAAAATTATTTAAAGGGACTTCAGGTAAGAACAGACCTGTCCAGGGCTTACTGCAGAGGAAACTGAGCTTACCAGGCACTACACAAGTTACTTTACTTCTTTGCCATCCTTTCTCCACCCACAGCCTGACACTACAGAGTGACTGCCTGTAGTGGGTGGAAAACAACAAAAAACACCAGAAAGGTTCTTATCAAGCAATTACACAAATGCAAGCCATGAGTAATATCTAAGCCCTACACGCTTCCAGGAAGCATGTCAAAGCGGAAGAGAAAACAATCACCACAGGAGCAAAGGGAAGCACAGGTGACCTGAGCTAAGGGGACAGCTTCCATGGAGATGTCAAAGGCAGGGCTTTCCACGGGCCCTGATGCAGGTGGGAACCAGCACGGCTGTGACTCCCCAGCCCAGGCCACCTGCGTGCACCAGCAGCACCTGAGGTGTAATTTGTCCAGCTGGCAGAAATTGTGAAGTTGTTGCTCCTGCTCTCATTGTACCAGCCCATAGGAATGGGCTGATGTCATCTGTGGGAAGAGAAACAGAAACAGTATTCTCCAGGCACAGACACGGAGACAAGCTTCCCCAATACTGAACCCAGAAAAAACTGCTGAAATAAATTCCAAAAGTCTCATTACACCTTATGCCTTTCTGCTTCTTTCTTACTCTGGTGGGCTGCTCCCCTCTATTAACAGCAATTAGCCACGTGTACAGTAATGAAAATACTGCCTTAAACATTATTATGTTATTAGCATTTCCTGAGGAGTTGGTAAGAGTTAAAAGGACACCTCAGCTAAGAGTATCTCCCTCATCTGTCTCTAGTCAAACGAAGCTAAAAACAAAGACTAAAATAGAACAGAGAGCAAAGAAACAAGATTGAAAAAGACTATTTCTCACCATTATTACCCATTTTCTTAGATTTTATTTTGAAGCACCATAATTTATGCAAAAAAGGCATGATACAACTTTACATTTGGAAAGCCCTATGACTACATCTAGCAGTAAAGTTTCCATTTGAGATTTCTGTACATCAGTGTCTCCAAAACGTGGGATGCACCAAATACTGAGATTAAAATAAATAAAGCACTGGGGTGCTTTCTGTTCAGAGGTTTTCAAAACTTTCAAACCAAAATAAGACTGAATTGCACATGCTGATTTCACTGGCTAGTAACAGTAACTGCACCTGCTTTTACACTAAAACTTCCAAGATGTGAGATGCATTACTAGAAGTTCCAGCTCATGTCATTCAAACACCAGACAATCACAGCATGAAGATTTACCTGTATCAGACCACAAGATCTAGCTGTAACTCTTTGCAGTACTTCATGTCTAATCTAAGCAGCAACTAACCTACCACAAATAAAATGCCTCTCAGCTGCATGCAGTATTCTTGCAAGAATAAATGTTTGTGATCGTGTTCCGGTACACTTTAACACGGATTATTAAAAGAAAAGAAAGCTGGAAATTGGAAGGCGTTCAAGAGTCAATTGGCTGGAAGGGTAAACTCCTTCAGGTTTGGCTAGGTTGCTGGAAAAACTTGGATGTGATCTTTGCTACCCTGGAGCTATAGTATTCTCTGCCTACCATTCCAAGCAAACAACAGGCACGACATTTCTCAGCAAGTTCCAATTACATAGTGACTCTGTTCCAGGCTCTGCTCTGATCTTGGTTTTTGAGTGAGGCAGAGATAGTTCATCAATAAAAAAAACCCTCTGTGGCAACTAATGCTCATTTCTGTACAGTTATGCCTGACCAGTCAGCCAAGTTACAGCCCAGAGCAGTTCTTATGGGCACAGCTATATTTATTTTCTCTTCTAGAAGCAAATCACAGATATGACTTTCCACACGATGAACAAGGTTTGTATCCAGGATTTTTAGTTTTGTATCACTTTTCAGGATTTTCTTTCCCTTATACAGCAATCTCTCCCAACTAACTAGACACATTTCAAGAGCAAATTAAATGATCTGACATTACATGATACATAAGTCTCTTGTTTAATGTCTCCTTACATTTAGAACATGAAAGACATTAATAAATCATTTCCCTCTCAAGTTCATCTCATGGCAGTTTTTCAGACATTCCACTTACTAGTTTTCGCTTTAACTGTAACCAAAATTAATTTTAAGAGTTTTATTGATGTATAAGACAGAAGACAAGAAAAAAAATTATTCATGCAAGCACTTATCCATTCCCTTCCCCACAGGAAAATAAAGAGGAAAAGACTATTTCTCCCCATTACATGCAGAATTCAGCATGGACTGAAGAGAGCAACAATTCTGTGCTGTTATTAAATCAGGAGCATTCCCCTCATTTAAATACAACTGTCCACTGTAAAAAGTTCCTAACAGAACATATAAGACTGTGCATACATGTATTTCCATCGTACTCAAATACTGCTCCTCTGGCTTTTGAGTACAACATAGAATCATCGAATGATAGAATTATTTAAGTTGGAAAAGACTTCTGAGATTATTGAGTCCAACCATTAACCTAGTACTGCCAAGTCCACCACTAGGATGGTCCAACCATGTCCCTAAGTGTCACATCTACAGTCTTTAAGATACCTCCAGGGACAGTATTGTCACTGACAGGCTACACAGTTCAATGAAGCCTACAAAGACAATGCTTCAAAAACAGCAGCATGACCTTCAGGCAACCTAAGTTCCATAGCAAACACCCAAGAGAAACGTCGAAATAAAAACACTTCTTGAATGCTAATGTCTTAAGATGGAGACATTAAATACTGTTCCTGGTAGAAATTAAAACCATGAAGAAAATCTAAGTAAAAGTACTCTGAGATTAATACTAATGTGAATACAAATACCAGATGGAAGAATATATGCACCTGCTTTTTAACATTTCTAAATATGCTTTTAAATTTCAAATTTTTAAAGTCTTCCAGCCTGTTCTAATACCCTAGCAGCAAATTTGATCAAGATCAATTTAGACTGGGCAACTGTAGAAATCAGAGACGAAAAGGCAAAAGAGAAATTTAACTGCACTACTCACTCCTTTTTTTCTTATTACTGTACCGAAGAACTGGTAGCCAAAACAGACTTACTTAAAAAACACTGAAATTTATTCATTTATTTTAAAGAGAAAGCTACATGAATAATGGAATGTTTGAGCAGGCTTAGATAACCAAGAATTGAAAGGAAAAAAAAAGGTTCAAAATTTTCAAGTTTTTCCTTTTGCTCTGTTCCAAGTCTTTGGAACATGTTTCAAGGTGTGCACAGAGCAGAAATTGAAGACTTTTCCCATTTAGGGTAATTTCCTTCTAGGACCTAAACATGAAGATAACTGAGGACATAATGCAAGCTGGAGTCAGGCTAACATGTTGACCTTTTACTTCATGTCTATAGCTCAAAAGAGTAACTTAACTGTTACTTCCCAAGGAAGTTGTGGATGCCCAACCCTGACAGCATTCAAGGCCAGGTCGGATAAGGGCTTGAGCAACCTGGTCTAGTGGAAGGTGTCCCTGTCCATAGCAAGGCATTGGGACTGGATGATCTTTAAGGTCTCTTCCAACTCTCAACATTCTGTGATTCCACAGTGACTCCACCACTTCCCTGGGCAGCCTGTTCCAACAACAACCCTCTCAGAGAAGAACTGTTTCCTAGCATCCAATCTAAATCTCCCCTGGCACAACTTGAGGCCATTCCCTCTTGTCCTATCACTGGTCACCTCGGAGAAGAGGCTGATCCCCACCTGGTTACACCCTCCTTTCAGGGAGCTGTAGAGAGCAGTAAGGTCTCCCCTGAGCCTTCTTTCCTCCAGGACAAACACTCCCAGCTCCCTCAGCCCTTTCTCCTAACACTTGTGCTCTAGTCCTTTCACCAGCTTCACTTTTCTTTGGACACACTCCAGCACCTCAATGTCATGAAGCATGATTCATTTTACATTGCCCTAAAACATCTGAAGTGTAAGAAAAATAAATACAGTAATGGAGTGTAGAAGACAGTCTATTCTAAAAGCCACTTCTTTAGATCAAAGTATCTTGACATACAAAAATATTACTTTCCCTTCACTTAATCCAACTGAAAATCTAAGGCCAGCAAAGTGAAACAACTTCTCAAATGTGATGCCTTTAAGACTTTCAGTTTCCTGTTAAAATTAGCAAGAATGATGACAAGTATGTGTGTGAGCATGCCTCCCTTCCTTCCTGACAGCATGCCCAAGACATGCTACAGGATAAAGGACACTGATAACCCTTTAGTCAAAAACTGTCCTCACAGAAAGCCTCCCACCAATCTTGTAAAAAGTTTTTCTTTCTTTTTTTCTTTTTTTTTTTTGTTTTTTTTTTTTTGAAGAGTTCAACAGAACCTAGCCCAAGATTCACCACTGGGCCCAAAACTTGTTCATATGCAGGAGATCCAGGGATATCAAGCAGGCATGTGCTAGAATACACACAAACTGACTCCAGAGCTGAGGAAAAACATTCCCTAAGATATCACAGGTTTTCATGGACAAAAATTCACTCTGAAACACCATTTTCATTATACTGAGAGTGTAACATGACTTTTGGAATGAAAAACTTACACTGGGACAGCAAGTGGAGCCCTGCGAGACCACCACACACAAGACCTCCCATTACTTCTGACGCATTGGCACTGAGGATGGAACAGGTTTCAGCCCAGCAGATACAGGCAGCCTGAGCCAGAGCCAGCAGGTGCAGCAGCCTCCCTCAAAGGTCTCAGAACTGCAAATAGCCACCTGCCTCAACTCATCTGGATGAACACACAGTCAGGGACACACAGCTGAAGTCAAGCGAAACTGCTCTAACAGTTCTCACCAAAAGGCAAGGGATGCACGCAGCATTTCAGTTCTGCTGTTAGAGTACAAACATGGGGTAAGGCTTGCTCTCATTTTTTCAGAAGCATGGTCTGCTCTGAATATTATAAGTAATATAAACAATAAAATTTCCACAAAAGCTTTTCTTCCCCTCCCCAATAATCATACATGATACAGTTGCCCTCATTTAATGTAGGCTGGGGAGAGAAACTACAGTGCCCATTTTAACAGCATCTTGCTTTGCACTCCTGGGGTTTGCTGCACATTGCCCATCGCTGCTCATTTTCTCACTGATGACCTTTCCATTTTCCATACCTGTGGGCACTTGAGAACACAGTACTCAAGTTTCCCAGTTCCACCTTCTCTCTTACTAACCTTCCTTGAATAAATGCCACAGAGCCAGCTAGAGCACACCAGATTGTGATCCTATCACCGTGCCCACCTTCAGGAATACCTTCACCTGTTTCCAGCAGGATTTATTAACACCTTAACTACTGCCTGCTTTGTCAAGATCAGTCATGGCCCACTTACAGCACACACAGCAACAAAAGGAACTAAGCCACTGTCCTATTAATCTCAAACTGAAATTTACGCATTTCTCTAATGCCTCTGCGACACTGAGCACCACAAATGCTTTCTCCCTAACACACTTTTACTTAACTTATATGCCACTTTAAAATGAATTTACTCTGCCCTATTAGATTTGAAGGCAGACAGAAGGGAACATAAAGCATTGCAAAAGACTTTTTAAAAAAATTATTATTAAAAAAAAACCCAAACTTATTTTCCTTCACATGAATGTATCATTAAAAAATGCATTATGATTCACTTACCACTCATTATGATACCTACTTTACATGATACATGTAAAATCTTTTAAACACAGTATCATTACAGACCTAAACAAATTACACCAGCTGATGCCATACCAAATTATGTCACTTGTTGTTTCAAACAGTACTACCATGCTCTCCCAACAAGACCCATCAAGCCATCCATGCCCCAAGAACCCAGCTGCTCTTGCCACTAATTTAACCCAGAGATTAGCAGCTGGCAGGGGATTATTTGTCACCAAGCCAAACACACAATACCAGTCACCAGAAGTGTCGGGTTAACCTACAGCAAAGTGAGGCAATTTTACTTCAAGACACAGACCACTACAAAGTCAGCAGCACAATCATCATTTCACAGCTGAGCTGATATTATGAGCCTGAATCTTAGACTGAAGCATTGTCTGCAGCTTTGCACCAAGGTGCCTGCATTTCACCATTCCTCAAAACTCAGACATTATTCCCACACAAATCAGTAAGAAACTGCATGACCTTAAGGATGCATTATGTTCTGCAAACCAGGGCACAGAAGCCTGAGCTGCAGCTTAATTCTATGTCTGGAAAAAGGCATCTCATGATGCTGACTGAAGCTCTGGGGAGCTCTCACATCAGCCCAGCAGGGTAGGACGAGCTTACCCTTCCTCATTCCCTTACAGAAATGATTTTTTAAAGTGCATCTTTCCAGGCTCTCTTCTTTTCTTTTGCTTCCCTACTGAGCTGTGTGACCCAAAGTTAAAGTAAGTAGGTAATCTGTGAAATACAAAGAGAAAACTATTGACCTTGGTTTCCCAGAAAATTTAGTTCAAGTGTTATACAACACTTGCAAAGGTACATTTCTGCTTCAAGGATGTCAGCTTCTTTTTTAATATGCAAAAATATAACTTGTAATCTTTTCTGAGGAAGACTTCAGGATATCTGGCAAACTACAATAACAGGCTTTCAAGTTTTCCCCTGCAGATTTGTATTCACATGGCAACCAAATTACCAAGACACAGTGTCAAAATCATACATACAAATCATCACCTGAAACTGAAAGTCAGCTGATACTAAAAATCTCTCTTATCAGTGAATCTCTACACTTGTCAATGTATGAAAAGGCCCATAAACATACACAGTTAAAGCACGTGTACATGTGTATGCACACATCTGAGCCTCTGAGCACTTGCATTACTCAGCTGTCACGCGGCCCCTATGCCCAGAAGGCTCAGTCCTATTAAAGTGTGATGAACAGGTACCACGCTGCTTCCTGAACATGTACACACTTCAGATGCATTATTGCCCAGACTCCAGACACTACCACTTCTAAAACCTAAACCCCTGTGACTTCCACACTCACATATCCCATACACCAGGCACACAAAAAAGAGCAAGAAGAAGGAAAATGCTAATTAAACTCTGAAGAAAAGAGATACAGAGCTTCAACTGACATTTATTCTCAGTCTTTCGGTTCTTTAATCAACCTCTGCTCTCAGAAGAGTCAGCTCAGAGTCATTAAGTGCTGATCTTGAGGAAGCACCTTACAACATCTGAATGTTATGAAATTGTCACTATATGAGCTACCATTTCCAATGAGATAAAAAGAAATCAGTATATTGATATTTTGTTATTTGCTCTGAGTTTATAGCAATCTCAAACACTGCCATCTATCTTCATCATGATTTAACGTATTGATCTGAATATCTGAATAGCTCTAAACAACCACAGAAAAACCTTAAATTTACTTTTAATTCAAAATCCTACAGAAATGTTCTGTTCTTGTCCCAAACATGAAATTACTCCCAAGATTACGTCAGCTCAATGCCCAGGACTAGTAACACCCAGTCCCAGTGCAGCAACTAGCTTCAGATTCAGTATCTTGCAGCTTTCCAGCTCTTAATAAAAGCTCTGGACAACTAAAAAAAGGATAAAGGCAATTTCCTATTCGTTTTTTTTCCAAGTCAGGTGCCACCACATGTAATACTCAAGTCTTGAGGCTGACCTGATCAACCACAAGTAATGCAGCCATTCTAAACTCAGGCAGATATAACCATACAGATCAAACCCATAACAGCAATACCTGTGCCACAGAAGAGGCACTGTGAAACAGCAATCCAAAGACAAGTCATGGAGCAAGGTTAAATTATGTGCAGCATGGGCAAAAAAGTTGAAGGGGGTACTGCTATTTCCATTACAGATGAGGTACTGAAGCAAAGGAATAAAGTCAATGCACCATTTAAATCCCAGTGCCATTCTGCACTTAGTCCACAGCCCTGTAGACCAGACTCCAAGCATCAATATAGACAGCCAGAAAAAGCTTAGAAAAAGCTTAAGCCAGCACATACTTAGAAGTCACAGGACTATCTTGTCCAAACTTCAAAGTTATTTTTCAGATGTCTAACTCAGAGCTAGTCATCCAGTTGCCCCTCAATAAAAAAAGTATGCACTTCTAGAAGTGCATTTGTTAAGCACCTATTTCACAAAATCCTGAAACAAATGTTTGGGATAGAACAGACATAGTGTGGACATACTGACCCTTTTCCACTGTCTATACACGGAACCATTGGTGACAAACTCAGTCTAAACCGAGATGCAGTCACCTAAGGTTGAAACAAATTACTCTTCTCTTGGTTATGAAGTTTCTCATTTGACTGTGTCACCCAGGACAGGCTGCCCACTGGTCACTACGCATCATCAATGAAGCTGGACTCCTTGCTCTCACATCCCACTCTCTCTCGATATCCTCCATACACAATCTTTATTTCACCAACAAATCATGCTGGATTCCTACAGACAAGCTCTCCTTCACTGCACTGACTGATGCATTACTTGGACCAGTCCATTCTCAGTACAGGATGAGGCAGGAGTCCTGTTGAAAAACACCATATGGGCATATAAGAAATCTGGGAAAGACAGAGTAAACTTTTTTGATTCTGCCTAATCTTGAAAATTCCAGAATCAGTTTCTCTTCCCTAATCTTTTAAGCCTTTTCTCAAAACCATGAGTATACATTAAGTTTGCTTGAACATTTGGACCCTTTTTTAAGAAAAACCTGTTGCCCTGAGAAGCCTTCCAGATTCAGGAGAGGACCTTCTAAAGTGACAAGTAATATCATCAAACAATTTGGTCTCTGCTGTCCCTCAGGCACATCAGAGATGGACATAGTCTGACTTCCCTTATCTTTCCCGATATATTTATTGACAAACGTACCAGGAAATTAATTAAAAATATACATAAAATAATGTACTACACTAACCCAGTCATGCTTCTAACTATTCACATTGACACTATGTGTTGCTGACTTATTAAGCAGTATCTTATTTCCAGATTACAGAACTGTTCCAGGTACCAAGGCTACTGGAAAGATACATCCAAATGTCAGACCATATGTAATGTAATATTTTTGAACAAAGACTTCCTATTATTGCCTGGCAGGGACATGCTAATTTAATTCACCATGTTCAATTCTTCTGAGCCTTATTTTTGCCTTAAATAGCTCAACGTGTTCAAATGCTCATCACCAAATTCAGACCTGTCCTCAACCTATTAGACACACTGAAAGCAGCCACAGTGAATTGCTACCACAGAACATGTGAGCCTAGAACAATGCTTTAAGAGTTGCTAAGAGAAAAGAGAATCAGAAAGACAATGTATTAAATCAGAAAAGAGAATACTTAATGCAGCATGCTAATCATACTGATTTCATCAAGTCTCCTCCAAAACAATCTGCTGAGGGAATCTACTGACAGGGAAGAATAACCACATCATTAGCAATTTGTACTGCTGTCAGGAATGCATTTAGTCACACCATAGATTAAATGTTTAAGCAATCACTAAGCAGACATGAAATTTTCCAATCCAAAGGCCTATGTCTGCCAATAAAAAAAATTAAATACAGTGAGTCATTTTACTCAGGACAGCAGTTCCTCATCTCAAATATCATCAGAGGTTTTTTCAATAAAACACGTCAACTGACATCATAAGAGAGGAGTTACTGGCATGTGTTTGTTGTATGTACAGAAGCAGATACCAAATCCAACTCTGACTGCCCTTAAAACATGAAAAAAATTACAATTTCATATATTCAGGAGTCACCACCAAAAATGAATGTGATATTTACCTGAAGGTCCTACTCTTCTGAAGAACCTATTTTTAACAATGTGTCCTGATACTGAAAGTATCCAGATACAGAGAGAGAAAATTGAGCAGGTTTTTGTAACACAAGGTTACATCTCTCAGACTTTGTTAAGTCCTATCCTTAAAGGGATAAAAAACATTTTCATAAGGGCCATCTGGCAGATATACAGAATCACAGAAGCAATTAGGTTGGAAAAGTCCTCTGAGATCATCAAGTCCAACCTATGACCAAACACCACCATGTCTAGACTACGGCACTGAGTGCCATGTCCAGTCTTTCCTTAAATACTCCACCAACTCCCTAGGCAGCCCATTACAATGTCTAATCATACTTTCTGCAAAAAAATTCCTCCTAATGTCCAATCTAAACCTCCTCTGGTGCAGCTTAAGACTGTACAACTTGCCTGGACTTTTAACAAGCCCACTTGCTTCTAAAACTAAGCAAACACTGAGTGCTCAGAAAGGCCAGGCACAAATTGCAAAAAAGATGGGAACAGAAGCACAGGATGAAATGGCCACTTTTCAACAACTGTTCTCTGTAATTTTTCAATACATTCAAAACCATGAAGTGATTTTAATAAGATGGCAAAGTCTGCAGATGACAGGACATAACAACTACAGCATCAACTGTGAAAAATGTCTTAGTTACTGGCTGACAAAATGGTAGATGTCGATAAATGCAAAAATTGGGGAACACAAGAAAAAACATTCAAAATCCATCTTCAGTATTATGAGCTTCAAATGTTCCTTTTCAGGAAATATGTTGTAGAAAATGGGAAAAAAATGCAATCAGATATGGACATACTCAAATCACACTAAAGGACGAGGCTCCTCAGCAACATTAACACTGTGGAACTATTTTCCACACAACACTGAAGTTCTTCCAGTATCAATGGGTTCAAAAGGGATTAGAGAGGCTCCTAGAAGACAAATTCACTAGCAATTGGAAAGTACATAGTAACACCTCAGGGAATTCCCAAGGTGCAGTCTTAGGGCAAATATTGTTATGTTCCTGTTTTATTATTCTGGCACTGGCTCACAAAGGAGACAGGAGAGAAGGCCAGGCAGAACTTCAGTATAACCAACACCAGTCACATTAAAATCCTGCTACATTGCAATCTGATAAATCAGCAAAATAAACATCTTAAATTAAACTAAATAGGTCCTTTGTTGTTGAGAGCTACCAAAACATCTGAATTACCTAAACCCAAAGCTGGGAATTTACTAGACAAGCATGTACTTTTTAAGCAAGGAGCAAAGCCGTCACTGCCTTGCAGTTTAACATTAACTAACTTGTCTCCACTGCATCAGATTGCTTGTCCCAGCATCAGATTTATGGCAGCATATGGACTTTCACCCTCAGAGAGTACCTTTGCGCTCCTCACCCTCAGAAACATTTGTCCTGGTAACTGATGTTCTAGAAAGCAGTAGAAAAGGGATGTACTGTCTTGCACACCAGCTGCAGGAATCAAAATACACTAGTCAGAAGTGAAACAAGTCCAGACCAAATAGTAAGGGCTCAATTATTGATACAGGTCATGTTACCACCCCAGTTAACTCTGAGGTCAGTGCACTGCTTTGTAGCAGTTTTTCTGGTTGGAACAATGCTCATATACCATCACTTACTAAACACATGCTGATCCACTGCAAACTGCCTAAGAATCTGGACAAGCCCAAGAGGAATTCATCATGAACCTTCTTTTTCCTACTGGTATAGATCTACCCTGAAGCCATAGATTAAACCTTTGTAAAACAATGACTAGATTTTCTAGTTCTGCAGAAAAAATTACTTTTGGGTAGAGAGGAACAGAGGCTCTAGGTTTTGTGTTTTGTATTTTGAGTTGTTTTATCTTTTCTTCTTGAAAAGGGATTAAATGCAGAGGATTTTGTAGGCCCTTCTTACCTATGAAAGAAACACAAGAAGGATTTCAGTTTTCATCTGGGCTATTATCATGCGAAAGCCTACCCAGCAACAGGCAGGGGAGGTGCCAAACCACAGGCTAACTCGAGTTAGTATCTAAAAGCTCTTGCTTTTAAATATCACTTTTACTGGTATTTATTACCATGTTACTCAATATACAGCTCATAATGTATCTAAACAAAGTGAGGTTTCGATAAAGCTTTGGCTGTATGCAGGGACTGAATCCAGACTTCACCAGGTGCCTACACCAGGCTGCCTGACACCCCTAAAGCACAGCACTGCTCAGTGAGACACAGATAAACTTTTAACGCTTCAGTAAATGCAGATCAAAACTGCTACTGTTTTTTAAACATCCCAAAACCTTGGTGAAATAATTTTTGTCAATGTTTTTCAAAATGCTGCAAGTTTGTGTTTCTAAAAATTAGATGCAGAAAAACATTCAATGTAGGGTTCCCATTCTGACACACAATTTTTAAAACAGACTTCCCACACTTTGTAAATCATGACTATTGCCAGCTAGAGGCAAATTAGAAATAGAACATAACAAAACAATTAAACAAAAAATCCTCTAACTGTGATGTTTAAATGTTCCCTCACTGCCTTACAGTGCTGTATTCTGATTTGAATAACACAACTGGGCTCTGAGAACCTACAAAAGAAAACCCTCTTGTCTAGAAGGCAACAGAGTTGTCTCTCTCTGCCTGCCCCTCATTCATACCTGGGTTGTGAAGAAAAATGGCTTCAGTGACTGGCTCTACCTACTGTCTGTGACCAGTCTAGGTCCAATTTGTACTTCATCCTCGCCATCCCCCTCAAAAAATTCCCTGCTACTTCTGCAGTAATAATACTGCAAAATTTGGCACCTCACAGCCTCCTTATATAAAAGGAGAAATAATTTCAATTCGCTGTTTCTACTTTGTCCTAGCAACATGAAACACACACACAATTTGATTATATAATCTCCAGATATGTGGGAGGGATTTGGAGGCTTGCCTGAAAACCTGCCATTTCTTATGCATTCAAAGGCTCGACAGCATGTTTCTCCTAAGTACACATCCATGTAGCTGAAATCACAATTGAGTTCCTCCACTCTATATCATCAAAAAAGCTACCAAAAACCCAAAAGCCACAAAGGCAAGAGGATAAAATAAAAAAAAAATTACAACACGCATGACATCTATACAATAGCCTGAGCTTGGTCCTGCCATAAATAAGAACAAGTCCAAAAAAGTTAATGGATTTACACCAATTTATACTATCCAATAACTTCAGTGATTTCAGTCCAAATACCAGCAGAGCAGTCACCGTAAAATACAGTCACCAGAATTGACACTGACGTCACTGTTGCTGCCAGCTTTTTCTGAAATCCGTGGACTGGCTGAACCTTAGCCTTTTTTTCAATAAACACTCAAGCACGTAACACACCAGTAGTTCCAGTGACAGAAGTGTTAGACACTTCCTGTTCCCTTTATCTATCACTCTTCCATGTGCCTTGTTCTTAAGGCAAATGGCAATCTTTCAGTTTTCAATGAAGTCAGTCTGTTTTCATTGATAGACTACGATTTTTAAAAATACCACAGAAAAAGTTTTAACATTCACTTTTGCAGTCGTAAGAAAAGTTCCAATTATTCTGTCTGAAGATTCACAGAACTGAAGAAAAGCACAGAAAAGAGACAAGGTTCAACTCGATATATTTTTACAGCACAAGTAGTAGCAAGCTGAATCCAGCTGAAATGTATCAGCCTTTGAAAAATCATTAGCATCATCTTTGTTTTCTCTTTTTCAAACTTTAAAACCTGATGCTGTCTCCAATCTGACTTCAAAAGCAAAAAATTATTTGTCCTCAATATGATTATATCTGCATACTGAAAAACACTTTCTGGATGTTTTAATTTTGACCTTTTTTACCTTACATTTCCTCTTTAAGATATGCAGGTGAAACTTCCACAACTGGACACCAATTTGCTCCCATATAAATAAGTGGAAAATAGCTGATATTCCTGAAATCTTTTTGAGATCTTAGTCACTTTTCACCAACAATGACAAGAGATGCCGCAAGTTATTCTGATCAACTGAATATGGTCATATACTCTGAAAGGTCACAGTACTTCAGTTCTTCAAAATACCAGGATGAGTGAAGAGACAGAACCAATTTTTGAGACACCCATCTCAAAAGTCTGCCATGTGCCTCAAGCTTTGGGCATATACACCGTGTTCCAGGCCTGCAGCTACCGGTATTTCCAGTACTGTCTTTTCTTCAGCACAATAACGGGAAGGTTGTCACTGCAGTTGAGACAAAAGGCTGGGAGTCCTGAAACTCAGGGCAAGCATTCAACTCTGTCGTAGATTCTTAATGGATTGACCACGGACGCTTTCAAATCTTTCAGAAAAACAGCTGTTTCTTGCTCTAAGAATGCCATTTGTCTTCTGAAAGCTTGTGTAGCAGTCTGCAAGAGACTTTCTGCACTAAAGCAACACAAATCAATAGCCATGCGTAACTATTCAGAGGAAGAGTTTATGTAGGGCTTATGACAACTTCCAGATTTTCAGAAGTTGCTACTAAGAAAGCTGCCATATCCTGGCATGCCCTGCTCTGTCCTTTCTAGAGCAGGCTTTAGTACGTAGCCACCAAACTCAGAGGACTGACTATAGCATCCATACTTAAACCAAATATTTGAAGAACTAATGAGAATGGCTGAAAAACATTTTAGCCAAGAAAATGAGTCTGGAGACCAGATGATACCAAATGAGCCAAGAGGACAGAGCTGGCACAGGCAGGCTTTGGACAAGTTTGAGACGGGGAAGGGGTAAATATGGGTGCACTTAAAAAAGAATTGTGGATCTTCCTCCTGAGCCAAAGCAGAGTTCCAGAAGTGGAAATAGACCAGAGGATATAGACTTTTGCCTTATCTGTGTGTAATTTATATTAGTAAGTAAATAGCAATGATGTCTTAAAATAGTTCAAAAGTTTAGGGTGACACATAACACACTCCTATACGTGCATCAGGGGTCTCAGGAAACCAATACAGATGGAGATCGGAGACACTGTCGCATTTAGGTTCCAGATACCCTGGAAGTTAGCACAGATCTGAGAGCTAAAGGCAGCTGGGATGTTACCCTGCCTATTTTCTGACAGGGTAACAACAGGCCTAAAACCAGGAAATCTTTTAGATGTGCCAAGAAAGAAACAATACAAAGGCTTCCTGAGATATAGAAAGCATAGCAGATGTCCCAGCACTGCCAAAATCCTGAGACCGAGGAGTGTTCAAGTAGATTAGTGTCAGTTCCATCAATCTGACCAGTCAGATCAACTCTGGTAAAGACAGTACACTACAAATCAAAATGCCTGCATTTCTGCCAGTGGGTGAATCCATCATTCATGAGTAAGTTTCCACTTTCTGACACTGCAAAGAGCAAGCATGCGAAGAGCTACTCTTGAGGCTTAGGTAACAGGTACACAGGCAAGCCATGTTGGCCTACTCCCATTTTTTTAAACCTGTGAGACCACAGAACAGCAGAAAACTGTTACATATTTCCCAGAAAATTGGACAGAACTACACATTTCTCTTCTGGTAAGCCATAAGCTTCCTTTTTTCACTTTTTGTTCCAAGTTGGTCACATTAGTGCCAGAAGAATTGTATTTTTAGAGAGGACATTGTTTCCAAACCACAAACTTGTTCACTTCTGACTCCAAGGTGATCAAAACAAACATTTTAGCAAAGAGAAGTTGGTCGCCAGATAGCTTTAAGAAATTTCTACTGAAATGCTTTTTTCACAAGGCAATTTTTCTTATTGTTTTTAACTGTCATAGGAAAATCTTTCTCTCTGCCCTCTCTCCCACTTCTCATCTCTAGAAAGATTTCATATCCATTCTGTAATAAATTAGTATGTCTGCAACTGTCATAAAGTAACACACACACAATCAACCACAAAATTGTTCCCTTCAATCCACCACAGAACGCAATAAGCAATAAAAATTAAAATAAAATTACTAGAACAGAACAGAAGCTTTCAAAATATGTTTACTTGCCTCCCTTTCTTTTACCAACATCACTTTTTTCTTACTGGATTTCTCAAAGAAAAAGGAAAATTAACACCACCAAGAGCATTTTTAAAGCCACCTTCATATTGCCTGAAATGAAAAAAAGCACATGAATCCAAGTTTCTGCTAGCTATGTATAACCTCTGCATTATCACAGATTTCACCATTTACAGACAGATGGTTGACTCCTTGTTAATTTTCCTTAAGGCATATGCTTTTCCGTTGAACAAAACTCTCAACAGAAGTTTTAAAAACTTACAAATGAACACATGAGCAAATGAAGTGCAGAGGCCATAAGGCAGTTAATACTGTCAATTTATGTATATGACATTTCGCAATAATCCAGGCTGCACTAGTCCTTAGTGTACTCACAGAATCTAACCCTTATTTCTCATTGGCTCACTTCATTTCTAACTTTCTCATTTCCACACTGGCAACTTCCAAGCTTCATTTATCTTCTATTCATGAAGGGAAGAGTAATAAAAGCCTATGAAATGATAGTCCAGCGCACAGAGAATGGAATTCCACCAGTCAGTTATCGCAAGCCTTTATTATTTGTGGGCAGATGAAGGTTCATACAGTTTATTGGTAAAGGTCCTTGATTAAACCTAAATTAAAAGAGGAGCCTATCACACCATTATTATTTGATTTCTACTCGACCAAAAGCAGAGGTTGAAAAAAAATATTGCTATGGAATACCTTTTTTCTAGTTCACTACAACATCTGCAAATATTTACATTCTTAACATTACAGGTGCAGCCTGGTGTCCACCCAGCTTCTATCTTCCATCTGAGGGTCTGCTCTGCTCTCTTGAGATTATTAGTCTCTTAATTAAGACATTTGTATGCACACATTATTTTAGGAACTAAAAATAGTATTACATTTTTGGAAAAATTAACTCTTCTGCTCTCAGAAGTGTAGAATTGTCGCTGTTGGGGCAGCCACAACACACACAGACAGTGCCTCTTTCAAGGGCCAAAAAGCTGTTCATTAAACAAAGCAGCTTCTTTTATACACCTTTTGTATGCTATCATTCATGCTACAGATTCATTGGCTGCTAAACTACTACAGCAGACTCACTGGCTGTTACTAACTACAACATACTACCATTGGCTACCTGTAGCATAAGCATTCAAGCATTCAGAAAAATAACAGGTGCAGATATGTTGCTGTTTTATCCTTCTACTGTTTAACTTTCTTGCTTCTGTTGATACTATATTCTCATGGATAAATACAAATTGTTTTTCTTCTCATGGACTTTTCTCACAGTCCTCCTCTAGCCAAAGTAACAGGCCCGAGCCATAATTTTACCAAGGTAACAAGGCCTTCATTTTATAAGGTTTTACTTAAATGCCACATAGAATTGAACTTTGCAACATGCTTTGGATAAATTACCCTTCAAACTGGTTTTCATTACTTCCTTGGTTTTCAGTAAAGCAAACAGAAAATTTAAATAGGATGATCTTATCCAGGTGAGCAAAAGTAACCCATTCTACAACAGATATGACAATTTCCTCATCTCCAAGTACAACTAAGTCTGTCTAACTAGTAGCAGCTGATGACCATCCATCACTTATTTGACCATTCTCCCCTCTTATGCATTGCATCCACACGTACTCTAGTACATCCTTTCACAGTGACTTCCAATGCTGCCAGTCTTTGAATGTTCTTCTGATCACATCTTACTGGCTAATGAAACATTTGTATTATGTCTCTCTAAATACTCTCTAGACCACAACAGGCTACAAAATCTTAGCCAGAAGTTTCCACTCTTTGAAAAGTGGAACATGTGCACTTTAGAAGCCCCCAGACCTCAGCTTCAGGTATCACTGTATAGGGGAAAACCTTGAGAAAACTAAACCAATTAACAAGCTGGCATAAAATACATTTTCAAGATGACCAGAGGGTACCAAACAATAGTAGATGACTCTATTTGGAACAAATTCAGTGTACTTTACACTAGCAGCTACATCCCAGCAAATAGAGCCTGACATACATCACATTTAAAGTGAGCTATGTGTTAGCACAGTTTCAAGTATATACTTTTATCAAGTACAACTATCACTACTGACACCTTTGAAAGACAGCACAAAATATCACTATAAGTTAACCTTGCTATATATCAGACAGCTTATCACTCTGAAGCAGTTTGCATACTGTAAGTGGTGACATATATTCACAGAGAACCTCATCATCATGTAAATAAACAAGGTATCATTTAGCATCTTCTAAAAGAAATACAAAGATTAACCTACATACAGTTTAATTTTTAATTGAATACAGTTGCTTATCTAACCCATAGATCTTTCTTCTCTGAAAACAAAACAAAAAACATTCCTATATAAAACAGATTCAACCTACTCTACAGATGCTGCTGGAATGGACATCTTGCTGCCAAACTGCTCCAAAATCAAGTTTCTATTAATAAAGAGCTGAAAACATAAAGTAAAGCTTGCCATTTAGGATTGCATTTCTTGTACGGCACCTTTGAATTTATCATGCATTACAGCTGGTACTACACAGCTAAATTCCCTGTTATGCATCAAATGAATAGATATTCTACCACCATCCTACCACACTACAATACTGGCTGGAGAAGAGCTGTTTGTTTCAAGCTACAATGATCAATGTCACGGATGACTGTGTCAGCAGACTGGCAAACAGCTCTAGTTTTAAATCACAAAAACATATGCTGTGGCTTTATTATTTCAAAGGGTCATGTCACCAACCATTAGTGAAAGTGAATACGAATATCACACTCTTTAAATTTCCATTTTCGATACCTTGATCTGTTTTCATTTTTTCCCTCGCCAAAATGTTTTAGACACTTTAGGTGCTTGTGAAAGATGTTCCCTCTCTCTGCTTTTTTTTTTTAATGGGACTATCCTTAGACCTTGGAGCTAGCTCAGGATGATTTTTTAATTAAAAATTACGAAGTCCTCCTGTAGGTGTTCTCTTTTTCATCTTGCTTGAATTCCCACATGTCTAGCTTTCCCCAAAGACAGCTCAAGAGGAAAATTGTGACAGGTGCCTGCAAAGCACTGAAACAGCAGGAGGAAGAAAATCAACAGTGAGCAGAAACTGACTGAAGCATGTGAAGGAAAAAGGAAAAAAGAGCTAGAATTTAGAGGTAACTTAGCAATTGAGACAGTTAGCCACTCAGGAAAGGAGTAAACTTGAAAGTCCATAATCATACCCCTCTCACCCTTATTTACCGTCTTCCTTGATCTTTTTTTATACGACATGTTGATAGATAGCTATAACAGAGCTGATTTGGCCTAATTATTTTTAATATTAAAAGAAACAAAAGTGTTGAAGATGCTAATAAATGAAGTATGACAAAAGTGAGATGAAAAATACTACAAAGTAACACTCTAATAGACATAGTACAACAAAACTGCAACATGATTTCACTTCCTTATAGTGGGGTTGTTTGTTTTTAAGAAAAAAAAGAATAAAAATCTTTTGGCCATTGGGAAAAAATTTTACACCACCTAAGAATTTTAGCACTCAGTCATTCTACATGTATACAGATTTGGTTGATTAGCTGGAAGATCAAAAGACTACAAGTACATGAGGGAAAACAGTTACAAACCAGATTTCAGAAAAATAACAAATCAGGCATTCAAAAATATACGGGGTCTTATTTAGCACAATCATACTTTCTGGAGCGTGAAGGTGTATAAATAGAAACCTTTCACCAAGAGGTTTATTATATTTCATCAGGAATCCTGACACTTCAGACAATGAAGGACTTCACATGAACATATTCTTCATGAATAATTAATAAACTGGTTTGGCTCCTTTAAAAGTAGCTTGGTTCTTTTGTTTCTTTTAGCTGCTACCCTCCTACTTTCAACTGTAAGGCAGACAGCAACACTTTTTCCTTCCTGCCAAACCAGGAAAATACTTCTTAAATACATAGGCTGAAACAACTTTCTAGGTTACACAGAGATACAATATGTCACTATTCTATCCATAATTTTTAACTTCATAAGAGAGATAAAAGTTTAACAGCTTGACTTATAAAAATTTTGAATTCTTGCAATTTTGAACAACTCACAATTTTAAATTTTTTTTGTTCTCCTTATTGCTAAAATACTTTAAGGCAATGTAAACTATTCATTAATATTAAGAATCATTTTAATATCTTGAGATGCTTAGCATGAAGTAGGACAAACTGTATTTTTTGGTGTTCCATAGCAAAATAAATAAATGCTACTGGTAGAGCACACCAGACTCAACCAAACCATCTGCATTTCTCCCAAAAGGTGTAATACAATATGAAGTTCTGTTCTGAAATGAGAGATACCGTTGACAGGTTAAAGGAAATTATTCAATTTTTTCTACATTCTTATAGAGAGACAACCTGTATCCCTTTTGCCTTTAGAAGCAGAAATACCTATAGTATTATCTGAGAGTTCTCCAGATATATTCTGTGATCTAAGTATGCTAAATCAATTTCAATTTCCCTGGTTTAAAAAAAAAAAAGTAAGCTTGTTTGTCATCTTATACAGCCCATAAGGGTAATTTCACAATCACATTTAATATTTGCTTCTGTAACAAAATTTCTAACACCATTTATCCTCCTAATGCATGACGTCGTCACCACATGGACATATTTTCTACTTAAACTAAATGATGTAGCACACAACTCAGGCAGATGGAATACCTTGAATGCTAGTAACATTTACAGTTAGGAATGTTATGCTGGAAATGTCAGCACCTCACTACAGGACATTAATCCAGGAGAGTGCTCCCCTTGACTTGTCAGGTATTCTACCATGGAGACCACTTATTTATTTTGCTCTGAACCCTAAAGTACCAAGTGGATACGGCAAAAGAAGAGTTCCCAAGCTAGCAGGCTGATGGTATGGTGAAGTACAGCAAACTTTGCTCACAAGTGTGGCCGTCAGGGGGCCAGTGATACAGTAATGAAGTCACAGGACAACCCCAAGAATCAAATTATGTGTCTGAGAACATTGTCCAAACACTTCTTGAACTCTGGCGGGCTCAGTGCTGTGATCACTTCCCCAGGGAACCTGTTCCAGTACCCAACCACCCTCTTCAAAAGGGTGAAGAACCTTTTCCTAATAACAATCTTAAAGCTTCCCTGACACAGCTGTACGCCATTCCCTCGGGTCCTGTCACTGGTCATCAGAGAGGAGATCAGTGCCTGCCTGCCCCTTCTGCATGAACTACCTCTTTGAGGCTGTCCTCATGTGGTTCTTCTGTGCTTGTGTATCAAAACACATGGCACAACAGTCTCCTCCCTCTGAAAGGAGCCAAGAAAATCTAAAGTAATGACATTAGAAATAATTTGCATGTGAAACTGCAAGTGGAAGTTGTTAAGTATGCATCATGGAATCACAGAATCAAATAGGGTGGGAAAGACCTCTGCAACCGAGTCCAACCTTTGCCTGAACACCACCATATCATCCAGACAACAGCACTGAGTGTCACATCCAGTCTTTCCTTAAACACCTCCACGGACATTGACTCCACCACCTCTCCGGACAAGTCCATTCCAATATCAAATCACCCTTTCTGCAAATAAATTCCTCCTGATTTCCAACCTAAACCTTCCCCAGTGCAGCTTAGACTACGTCCTCTCATCTTGTCCCTGGTTTCCTGGGAGAAGAGGCTGACCCCTACCTGGCTACAACCTCCTTTCAGAGAGTTACAGAGAGTGATAAGATCACCCATGAACCTTCTCTTCTCTAGGCTAAACACCCCCAGCTCCCTCAGACGCTCCTCATATCACTCACACTCCAGACCCTTCACCAGCTCTGTTGCCTTTCTCTGGACTTGCTCCAGTATGTCAATGTTCTTCCTGAACTGAGGGGACCAGAACTGGACAGAAGACTCAAAGTGCAGCCAGTTTCTATTATCCTGAAATATCCTGAAACATTACCCTAATTATTACAATCTAAATTATCCCCCTAAATATCCTGAGATATGCTGGTATCTTCTATTTGTCAGAATAAGAAAACTCTCACCACTTGTTCAACATACAGTCTCACAACTGAAATAAATACACAAGGTAATGTTAATGTATGAGTATTTTATTGCACTGTATTTTAAAAAAAATTGTATTTGGCAGGGCTAATAGTCTCCCCAGCACTCTCAGTTGATAAACTTATGTTTCCAATATGCAGACTTTGACCTATTGCAACTTTGGAAAACTTTGGAAAAAGTGACCAGAAACCTTTCAGCACAGTTCAGTCAAAGTAGTTTGGTCTGTGTGCAGCCTACAACAGACTTCCTTCATTTAGACATTTACTTACCCCAAGTACACACCTCCCCCTCCCCTGTGGTTACAGACACACTACACACAAAAGAGGCAGCTGTAGGAACAAATCTGCAGCACCAAATGAAGATAGAAGTTACTTGAAGGATCTCTTCCTCTCATCACAGAAAACGAGGTGTGCAGTGGACTGTATAAAGAGAAACCAGTCCCTTGGGATGATAGAAAAAAAGGCTCCTCTGCCTCCAGACAGAGCTTGTTTGATGCCAGGCAAACCCCAGACTTTACAGAGGCAATGCATAGCTGCAAGTTCCTCATGTGCTGCATATCTGGACTTGGCAGCATCAGGTTAACAGTTGGGACTCAGTGATCTCAGAGGTCTATGCCAACCTAAAGGATTCTGCGACTCTATGTCCAACTCTTCCTAAAGTCTCATTAAAAGACTGCCAGAGTAATCAAGAGTAACTCTTAACCAACAACAGCAGCTTTGCTAAGAGCATGAACCCCTACATAATGCACAGAACCTGTAAACTGAGTTCCTGGGCACTTAGAAACAAGACTAAATGAGCAGTCCTTTCCACAATTATTCTGTGTATCAGCTCACCATCTGCAGTACAGGATAAATCTGATAAAACTGGAAGACTGGCAAAAATGCTTGTGTCCACAAGCACTACTGTGTAACTTGCCTTGGAACAAGATCTGATTAGTAGCAGACATGGGCCACTGACAAACAAATGAGAAAGATGCGGAAAAGCATTCCATTAGGTGACCAATGTCACTGAATAAGGCAGGAAAGCGTTCATGGTTCTGGAATGTGCATAACAGGAGGGGAACAGCAACATGAATTAAGCTTGAAAGGCAGCTTTAACTCTTGATATTTCCTATATTTCAAGTGTTCAATTTTCAGCTCTTCATATTTTTCAAATGCATTATTTATAATACAATTCATACAGAGAATGCCCACTGCCCATCTGCTTCAGAACATGTTCAAGAAATGTTATACTGTACTTCCTTTACATAAAAAATTTAACGGAACAGGAACTGTGCTTCACAGCTGACCACTATATAATTTTAAAACCAGGTTCTTTTTTTGTTTGTTTTCCAGTTTAGCAAACTTCTTCTATTAAAGTAATCATCTGAAGTAAAGGACTCTTAGCCAAAAATGAAAATTAATAAATAAATAAATAAATCCTCACTGCATTATGGAAAAAAAATGGAGCATGTACTATTAACAAATCAAATAACTTTTTAAATAACTACTCTGAATTTGAAATTTTTCATTACAAGTGCAATCCTGAAAAAACTTTTAAAATTTGATTTCTTTCTAGATTATCTATTTGTTACCTCCAGGAGGGAAAAATTAATAAATACATATTTTTATTGTCAGATGCAGTAAGATGTTTAAGAGAATGAGTGGTTCCTGCTTTAAAATTCAGGAGTAGAACACATCACAGCAAAAGCTACTTGGCGGTCAGCTTCCCAAAAATAAAATAATGACACAGTCCTTTGAAACAGCTGTGAATTATTTGTAAATGGGAAAACATACTCTGCTAGTAAGTAACTACACAGACTCTTACTCTGAATAAACACTAATTAAGTCAAGTCTTAGCATCAACTGAGATAGGGAAATGTTTGACCAGTATCATTCGGTCTACATGAAGAACAAAACACATGAAGCTGTCAGAACAGTTTTTTATGCTGTATTTTCAAATCCATTAATGTGTGCTCTCTTACACTGCTCTGTGCTTACCAAGTAAATAAAGTAGCTTAGCTGTTAGTCTCGTTAATCTCCAGTTCTTCATTAAATAGCAATCAGCACTCATTTCCCTGGGAGGTTTTTTTTCCCACTAAAAACCATGCTTACCCACATAGAAAAGAAAGAAGAAAAAACAGGAAAATTGGAACAGCAAGTGAAGGTAATATTCAGGACACAAAAATAACCACCCAAATTATCTGTCTCTGACAAAGTATTTCATTAGTGCTTGTTCCAGTAAGTGCTACATTTCACACAAATAAACTGCCCTTGAAGAGAAAATTTTTTCAATTGTTTATTAACTAGCAGGTATTTCATAAATGATGTTGGACAAAAAGTCTAATTATATGGAAATCTAAGCATTTGTTCGAGGACTGTTGCTGGATCAGCAACTGTCTTCATCCATCTTGGTAACAGAGCAGGTAGGTACACAAAGGGGGTCTGGATTTGGGCAAAGCAGAGAGAGGTAAGAACTATCTGCAGACAGTTTTCATTATTGTTATTGTTGCTGTTGTTATCATTCTAAAACTGACTTCCAAAGAGACACTTTCATCAGAATTGAGTGAAACTCAGGCCACTTAGCAAAGTATTTCTTGGCACGCAGAGCACACTACTTAACCCAAAGGCCCAAGAAGTCTACCAAAAAATGAAATAATGATTACAAGGTATTTATATATGCAACGATTTGCCTATGCATTTGACTGCATCAAAACAGTTGTCATGTATTGAAAAAAAAATGAAAGGGGGGGGAAAAGAAGAGGAAAAAAAGGAAATAAACAACAGAAAAAGAAAAATATGGGATGCACATTGCTAAAAAACAAGAGTGGGAAAGTACTGAGACTCTTACTACCTAGGTTAGGAAATTCCAGCTCTTTCTTTTCTAAAGTGACACCTACAGAAGTGCCACACTTGCTTATTTTTGTTGTTCACAAATGGGGCTGACAGACAATAAATGATGTCAGTGTCTTGGCTTGTAGATAAATATTCCAGCATAGTACTATTTTTAGCTAACTTCCTAAGGAAATCAGGCATATGTAACTGTGCTAACACTCAGTCCCCTGCCCTGAAATTTTCTGAACATAAAACCTATTTTGACAAATTTTGTAAAATGCTAAGTATCTCAAATGAACAACCTGCCTGCATATTTTGGGAAAGCTGGCAGGCTGGTGTAGGAAAGGCAGTGTACCAAAGACCTTGTTAAAAGGGAGGAGGTAGTGATGGCTCATCCCAAGAGGTGGTAGCTGGCCAGCAACTTGCCATTTCCAGCCCAGAGACAGCACTTATGTCCAATCAAAGACAGGAAAATGGGAGGAAGATGGGGCACAGCAGCACAGCATACAAGTAACAAGCATCTACTAAGGAAAAAAGAAATGAAATTTAACAGAGAAACTTCATTAGATTCACTGCTCATGGAACACTACATATACATCTGCATATAGCCTGCTATGCTCTACCTTGGCAGGAAGATTAGCTCAATTGTTTAATGGGACTTATGCATTCCTGATTAAAATGATCCTAAGTGCTCCCCACAATCTTTAAAATACGTCCCCTGGCACTTATAATTTTATGATGAAGGCTAAATTATGTTCCGATCAAATTAGAAAAATTGAGGCAAATTGCATTAGGCTACTTAATACAAATGTCCATTCTGAACAGCAATTCCATGTTTATTTTCATATCCTGTAGGAACAAGGACATGAAGCTGATCTGTGTTTAACAAAATCTCCAGATGCAATGAGAAGCAAAGACATGGGAGATCTTAACTAATGGCATCAGGTTTTCCTCTCTGTCGGTGCCCTATTGCTGGTACATGGCATAAATTACTTTTGTATCACCAACTAGGACATCACACCACCACGTTTATTCCCATTAACCTGTTCCTGCTGCTGTGAATTTGGAAAGTGAATTTTCCTACACTTTCCAGATGTTCTTTTTCCACATCAAGCTTTAATGCCACAGTAACATACAGCATTATCCATTTGTATATCTTCTCTTTTCCTGAACCAAGGTTTCCCATTCCATGGCCCCAGAGATCAATTTTTTCCTCCCAAAGTATATCTTTTTCAAAGTTACATAATTTATCTTCTCCCTCTTTTGAATTTATTTCTCCTGCCCCAGGGCTTTGGTCTTTCATGTTTACTACATTTTCTTTTCTCTTCCTTAGCAGAAGAGAGATGAAGACAACTTTACTTCTCTCTACTCCTCTGACATCAACATTAAGCACTCATTAGTTATTTCTTCACTAGGTTCACTTACTTCCTATGTTTTCTTTATCCACTTCCATCCATCCAGAAACACATGCAGCACCAAACAAAGTCAAAGCAGCTGCATCAGTGGCTGTCCATGCTATAGCAGCCGAGCTACCTGGATCTCCAATATCAAAATCAGAGTCTGAAATAAACCACCAGGGCTCACTCAAGGGCTCCAGCGCTGAGGAAAACAGAGAAACAGTTACAGTATGCAAGAGGTGAGCTGGCAGTGACTTCTGGGGCACCTGGGTGCTCACTTAGTCTACAGGCAATGCTTAAGTGCAGGGGCCACATGGATTCAGGCAGCCAAAAAGGCTCAGCATGAACAAGAGGAGATGACCCAAAATACCACAAGTGACTGAAAAACAGGAGCATTTGGAACTTTGAAGAGCCATACAGATGCTGCAGCTGGGTGGCACAAGGGAAGCATTATCAATTTTCTCACAAGGAACAGACACACTATGTTTATGTTTTCAACGACAAGAAATTCAGTTGCTAAAATAGAAGACTGCTATGTAGGGGAAGTGTGCTGTAGAATAAAGCAGCTTAAAGGAGGGCTATGGCCTAGAAAAAGTTTGCATAAGAACAGCAACAACTTGCATGAGACCAGAGAACACACTATAATACTAAACTGCATTTAAATATTACTAATTTTCCCCCCAAAAAAGAACAAAATTATTTTGCTAGGCTCACAGTCAACCCATCTTGCTAAATAAAGTTTAAATTATGGGCTAGTCACCTCAGGCTCCCGGTACAGTTAATATAGATTAATTTATTGCCAATGTGTTATTCTGGGCACATTTCAACATGGAATAGAGAAATTGACTCAATTTGGAGAAGAATTATCTCAAAAAAACCAAACTTACACCAAAAAAATTTTACTAACATGCAATTAAACCACTACATTATTTTTGTGTGTTTGCAGAACAAACAGCAGAAAGATGGTGAATGAATTTGCAAAAATATGTTGAAAACTGTGATAGCATGCATCTGGAAATTGGATTTGCTCTCCAACCTCTCTAAGCATAATGTTCTCTCTCACACGTGGTCTGCAACTTCTCTGACCTCCCCATGCTCTCTGCCCTTCAAATGGCTGAATTTCTCCAGGACAGCTGGCAGCACCTTTGCTTTCTTCCCAGCAGAGCTGACTGATCCTTGCCTCCTTCATCTGTGATTTCTCTAGCAAGCTCCCAGTCTTCCCACACTGCCTGCACTCTTACCATGGATACCTGGCAAGCTAGAACACACCCACCAAATGTGTACATCTCTTTCATGTGTTCTGCACTGTAATTCAAACAAAAGTATATGTAAAAAAGAGACAGAAAACTATTTCTTTTATAAAAGACGATGGCACACAGCATATCTGATTTAATAGTGCATCTGTTATGCATATATACTTTGTATAATTCATATATCTCACACAAATGGAGACAGTCATCAAAATTACTATAAATGGATGATATAAATTTTATTATCTGCCTCCTGTCTTGGCAAGAACTTCACACAGATGGTTTAGGAAACACTTCAGGTGCTTGTCCCCTCCCTACATATCTGAGCCTAAGGATGGGAGCTGCTATATACCATCAGATATACTCCCACTTACACTAAGACTTTGATCTTGTAGACACTAGCACTAAAAAATTTCAGAGGAAACTGAAAAGAGGCAGACTAAAGAGGGAAGAAATAAATAAAAGAGTAGGAAAATGTAGGTTTTCACCTCCACAGGCATCACTCAAGTTAAAAATTATGTCAAACAGCAAAGCACTAGATCATTTTCCTGTCCAAAATTCTGCCCATTTTCAACTCACTGCAACTTGGTCATCTTATTAGAACTGCCCCGGCAATTTTCTTAGCACTAAGATGAAGCAATAGCATTTCCCAGTGTTCTATATTCAAGATGTGTGTGTAAATATCAGACTAAATTAAGGGTGTTTATACACCACTGAATGAGCAGAACTAAATAGTTTTTTGAGTGATAGGCAGTTTTTCAGAATACCTATCAACATTTTTAAAGCATTTATCACTGTAGGATATTCTGACAAAAAAAAGCTTTGCTCTATTTGGGTCTCCAAAGACTTCCTTTTTCAGTGCTGGAACACACTGAACAGAAGGTGGAAAAAAAAAATTGCCACATAAATGTAGGCATAGAAAAATCCTTCAAGTCCCACATTATGTTACTGAAGTCGTCTTTGCTCCGGGCACAAATGACTGGTACAAACAAGACAGAATCTCAGGCACACCACCTGTGAACTCATCAGGGGCACATTCAAAAGGCATGTACTCAACAACTAATTGCTTGGGGAAAGAAAACAGTACAGAGGGTTATACCTACAAGGGTTCTAAACTAATTGTAGGGCAAGCAACACTCAGCCCTGATCTACAACAGGCCTAGGTTTATTACCAAGCTCCAGAAACTGTCTCCTGTTCTGTACCACAAAACACATGCAGAATGAAAACTTAAGCTTGGGCAGTATATTTCAAGCCAAAACCTTTAATCAGAAAAACAAATTAAGAAACCCAAGTGTTGGGGATAAGCATTTTGCTATCATTTCTGCATGCTACACATGCATTATCCAGGTTTTACAAGAGGGATTAAACATCACAAATGCCACCCATAACTCCCAACCACTCTGTAATGTGTTCACTAGTGAAAAAAACTACATTTACAGGGTCTTATTAAACATGACTTTAAAGACAGGAGAACAAACACCAACCACTCTGTAATGTGTTCACTAGTGAAAAAAAAATACATTTACAGGGTCTTATTAAACATCACTTTAAAGACAGGAGAACAAACACTGTAGCGAGGTTTAAAGCTCTACTGGGGATCGACTCTAACTATCCCTGAGGAAATAACTACTGCAATACAGAAATATGTAGTTTGACTTTTATTTTCTCTTTAAGACTACACTAACACTCCTCCAAATGACTAAAATGGGTCCTTTATCAGAAAAGGTACATATCTTCATAAGGCAATATTAATTATTAAATCAGTACTTAAATTTTTAACAGATGTACATAGAAGCCACATAATTGTTTGTTACTTATAAAAACAGCAAAGGTTCTGCAGACTGAAACAGCTGCTCACCATTATAAAGGAAGGTGAGAAAGACTCTGAATAAGACAGATGTGCATTTAAAAATAAATAATGCTGTGGATGATGGAGGCCCTTGTGCAACCTCATCAGGTTGGATGAATTCAGGACTTATGATCTCTGCGAGGATATTTTCCACAATTTATTTTAAGCACACAGTAATGAATTTTGATCTCAATGCAATATAATAAGGGCTTTCTTACAATGTTCAACACTGTATTAAAAGAGGTATGCTTAAGACCTATAAAAGGAATTACTGTTCTAAACCATTTTTGGCCTATGGCTCAAGTTGCTGACCACAGGACAGAAAAGTTTCACATCATGCAAGGTATATAAAGGCATAAAAGCTGAAGATTTACCTGTCATTCATTTCAAAATAAGAAGTTTAAAAAATACATTTACAAGCACATAGATGTGAACTGCATTTTTGCACTAAATAGGGCAGAACTTCAGCTATAAAGAAAACAAACAAGCCACCAAAAAAATTCAGCCTTTACAGATTTTCTTCTAAAATAAAACTTTTTTTCCTCTTACTTAATTACGAGGGAAATAAAGACTTTTGTGGCTTTTATCCCCATTCAATCCCAATTATTAACTATGTAGCAGCTGGTCAGCATCCACAGTAGCAGGACCACTTCTATGTTATGCCATATATACTGCAAAGGAGGCTGTTTATTCAGCCAGAGGGTTAAAATGGAGCAGCACAAGGAATTTCAAGAATAAAGTATCCCTACAGAAAGAATAACTGAAAATCACCAAGTGGCTTCTCTGAACTGCCACCCCTGTTACCAGGTTACTGACAGAGGTGGCAAGTGAGAGACAGTGCTGTTCCACAGGTATTCTCCTACAGAGAGAAGAAGAATCCACCATGGGTCAGTGGGAAAAATGCAGAACAAGCTCGAGGTGACCCTGAGGCTGTGATGAAGAGCTGACAGCTCCAGAGTCCCTCTGCTATTTTTTTTGCTAGAGGTATATTTATGCACTTTATAACATAGATCCAGAAGCCTGAGATCAGCCTTATTCTACATTCTTCCTCCTGGGCTGCAAAAGGCTGCGTCAGAAGTCATGCCTGCTTATTTAGGGGTTTTACATAACTGCCCTCAAACACCAGGCACACGAACAGTGTGTCAGGACACATGATGCCTTCCCAAACCAGCCTTCACTGCTTGACCTCACCTGGACAGCAGAACTGGTGGAAAACTGCAAAAAGAAAACACTACTTGGAAATCTCAGACCCAAACAACCCACAGCAGTTCAAGGCACTGTAAACCTGGACCAAGTTTATCCAGAACACATACTGCTCAGGAAATTAAGAAAACTAGAAATGTCACTGTATAACAGCTTGTTGGCAAACAAATTAAACACATTAACAGGTTATCATAAGGAAAATGTCCCTGTCCTTCTCCTCATGCATAACAATGTGGTTTTAACTGCTCCCTTCAAGAGCACCAGGAGCCCCTTCCATAGGACACTCTTAGTCTTTGCTTCTGGAGGGATTTACAATCCAGGGAAATTTAAAACTGCATTTTCACTTAAATAGGGGGCATTACCCATGCAGACTTGGCCTGCAGTAAATACTCCCTACAACAGTGAGGACGCTTAGCAGAAGACTGAAGCCACCCAGGTAAGCTCAGACACATCTCTGCCACCCAGCCATGAGGGCTCTCCCGTGGGCAGCGATGGGGACCAGCTACTGCCAACCACAGGATGACACCCTGGTGCCCGTGCAGTGAAATCAAATCAGACATCTCACAGAATCATAGAATGGTTAGGGTTGGAACAGGCCTGTTTAGCAAGGTCTATAAAGCAGGAACTGGCACCCCTACAAACACAGCCCATACACAAACCAAGGAGAGCAAGGGCTCTCCACCACCCCACACACTGCAGATGGGCAAGTAGGGGTACCTATCCACAGCTGGGAATTTGCACAAAAAAAGAGATGAAAGGGGAATAAAGCAAGGAAAACTTTCCACAGGGCAGAGGAAGGTCATAATATGAGAGGAAATACTGAAAAAAGGCAGCAGTCCACCTTAAGAAAATGAAAATGCAATGCTGTAAGCCAGCATCACTACAGTCATAAACTCAGTTATTGTTGTAGTTTGCCTTGAACAGCATCCAATGACATTTTAATAAATTGATCAAACATTACCTAGTTGTGCAAGGATTTCCACCTGACACGGAATACTACTTTTCAAATACATTTTTCAGTGATTGGAATTTGACTTTTTACCTTTCAGAGCAGCAATTCAACATGCTAAGATTAAATAATGTTACCTCTCCACTGGGGGTGACAGAACACTTTAGTGACAGCTGTGTCCCATAAACTGAGCTAAAAACTTCATCTCACAAAACACTTCAAGAAGACAGTTATAATAAACATAGAAAAACAGAAGCTTTGAAAGTTGGCATTTTACAGACCATATTTTGAAAAAAAACAAGTTTCTATTAATACCTTGTTTGAACTTTTCTGACTTAATTCTTTCCATCATCTGTTACTGCTTTGCACATGTCACCAATCTTTAATCTTTAGTTTTCCTTACAAAAGCCAGGCTGCCTGCTCTCAGGGCTCACCAAGTAGTGAAATGCATGGACAGAGGACAAATTTACCGCTTCAGAGATCTATCTTTAGAGACTCAAGCCTTCAGTGTACTGAAGTTCAGCCAAGTTCTTTTTGAAGCGTTGTTTTTTTTTTTTTTAAATCACTTCTATTGCCTCATTAAACAAAAGAAAACAACCTGGTTTTATCTCGTTTAATCTACTCCTTTAACTTTTTCCTTATACTAAGCTTCACTTATCTTAGAAATGGCAAATTTGCCATTCTTTGGAGATTACCTATCGAACCACAAAACATGCTCTTCTAGAAGATAAGAACCAATGTTACTCTAAATGCACACTGTAGGCTGACTGCTTAAAACAGAGCAAGACAACAAAATTAACCCCTGTGTGAAACCCCTTAAAAATATCCCTGATGAGCTAAGAGTGCCTCCAAAGCTGAGTGAAAACAAATTTAATTAGCTCAGTTATTTCATGATGTCCAAAAGGACTTTGAAAGTTTTTCAGATGAAAATGGAATACACTAACGGAGAAATGAGATACTGAATTTAAAAGACAGGAAGGAAACATTTCATACCAGATACAAAAAGGTAGATGACACATTTTGAATAACTAAATCAACTCAGCTTGTCCCGCTGCAGTACTTCAGCA
>NW_008239547.1:6618323-6628334 GCF_000691975.1 Corvus brachyrhynchos | reverse complement strand
AGGATACAATGACTTGATTAGATCTGTACTGACCAAAGAAAAGGCAAAAATCAAAGCAGACCTAAGGTGCATGAACTTTCATGCACTTCATACACCAGGCACAAATCCAGGGACCAGCTCTTGTTTAAATAAGGCAGAATAAGGAAAAAGAACTGTTATCCCCACCAGCAATTCCTCTTGTTCTGGCTCTATCATTTTCCTTTCTAGGAGCAGAGTCACTTATTTTTTTAAATATTTAATATATTTTAATATGGTTTTAGTATATTCCATTGAGGAGCACTAAACTCTATGTGTCTCTGCCACCTGACAAGCACCATGGCCCATTCCATAGGACACCACAGTTGACACAAACCAAACAGATCTTTGTCACAAATATATATGTAAGGTAATTTTTCTCTAGCTGAAAGATTCAGAGTATGAAGCATCCTTGAATATAAATATAAGACAGATGAAATACACTATATTTGCCTGATAGGTTTTTGAAGTAAAATATTGAGCCTTGCACAACTGAAATTATAACAAATGAGAACAATAAAACATAAAATGTTTCCTATTTTATGCAAGTAGAATTACTGCTGAGAGCAAGAAATCAAACAAATCCATCTGAAGAAATGTGGTGCTTTTTACAAATAAACTTCACACAAGAACCAAGACTCCTTTCTCAAAGAAATAAATGTAGATGAAAATATCTGGGGCTATTGGTAGGAGAGATCACTTTCCAGCTAAAATGGAGGTACATTACCAAAACAAAGGAGCAAATGGTACCAAGGGAAATCTGAAGAAAATCAGAGAAAGGCAACACAGGAAATTTTGTTGAGCAGCACGACGTAAGAGACTTTAAACCTTCCATTACTAAAACCTGAAGAAGGAAAGACATGAACAGCTGCTTCAAGATACACCAGTTTTACCAGGAGAAGACAGAAACTGTTTTCCATTACCATTCTAATAATGGAAAAATGCCCAAGGGAAGCAAACCCAGAATGCAGAGGAAAGCAAACGTTTCAAAAAGTGTTTGTGGCCAATAAGCTGCAGAGAGCCAACATCCACACTGCTGTCTCCAGCCGGCTCTGCTGAGCCCCCCTCCACAGAACAGAGAGTACCCGTGGAAAAACAGAGAATGGGAGACAGAAAGAACTGTCCAGCCATACAGAAGTAAGTAAGAAGCAGTCAGGAAAAAGAAATAAAGGACCAGGACATGGACACCCCTTCCGAAACCGCTGGGAGATGTGTGCACAGACAGGTAATTGGAGACTGATGTTCCAGAGGCTTTTTGTTTATTTGCTCAAAAATTTTCAAATAACTGGCATCAATAAGGAACCTGAGTGCTTTGTCTCATTCTAGCAGCATGGTCAGTTACCAAATTGTGTAGCCTCTCCCTGAAGCCTGGTGCCTTCTTGCAGCAGCACCCAAACATGGCCCATGTGGGAAGACAACTCCCCAGAAACACTTCTGCAAGGAACCCACGCTGAAGAGAAATATAGATACTGTCTCTAGCACCCCAAATTCATAGCCCCAAGGCACAGCCTACCCAATTCTATCAACACCACTTAATTAATTTTTCAAGATAACTCAGAAGACATACAAACAACAAACCAAAGGCAAAACAGATTAGCAGGTTTTTATGACAGACAAAGAATGAAGAGTAGCTATAAAAAGGGCACTGCTTGCGCAAAACGTTTTTAAAGTATTTATAGGAAACAATTGCTAGAAAGCCACAATAGGCACACCTCTCTCCAGGAAGGAGACCAAAAAAACTCAAAACCCCACACCCAAAACCCCAAAGTGCATTACTGGAGAACGAACACCACTCCTTCCTCGCTGCTGCCAAGGCCAGATGCACAAAGCGGTTTGTGCCAGCCTACACTGGCTCTAACACAAGGCATCCTGTGCACACGGGTTCACAGGGACAAGACACATTTGCTGCAGCCCACTTCTTGGCCATTAACAAGAAGACCTTTTTTTGAACGCTGAATGACAGAAGTAAAGATTTGGGGAGCCTGCTGAGTCCTCACAATTCTTTCTTTTCTTATACATTTCATGCAACATAAATACTTTCATTAAAGGACAGAAAACAACAATTCACAAGAAAACGTACACAAGTTCAGGTAAGTTCAGGACCCACTCAGGTCCACTTTTGGCAGTGCACTGACACTACCCAGCAACACTACAGCCCCATTACCACTAGTGCACAAGAGCCAATGGGACTACCTACTCAGACTCCTATTTAATATGTAAAATATTTATTTATAGATGTCAGGTAAAAAAACATTTATTTTGGGGAAAGCAGTATTTCACAAAGTGATTTAGTTAGGGAAAACAAAACTAAACATAAAATTGGAACATAGCTAGAAGTTAATGAACATCTTTGAACGTAACTGTCCAAAAAGGTGTAACAGAGAAAAAAAATGAGGATTAATTATTTTGATTGTTTCCACTGCAATGTATTATTTCTAAATATCAAGAATTTAATATCATTATCTTGCTATTAAGTCCATTTTCTTTAGAGTAGCAGACTCCATACCCAAATATGGTATATATTTCTAATCCTCCAATCCTTGTTCTTTCTTTAAAATAATAATAAGTGCCTGATGAGAAAAGTGGGTGCAAGTAAGCCTCAGGAAGCACAGACAGCCCATTACACAGTCTGTTTCACCAAGCATTAAATTCATTTTCGAACACAGAGAAGGAAAGGAAGATTAGTTACCTGAATAACCCTTACGGAAGGGGAAAACAATTGGATTGCAGAATACAGAACTAAGGTTTGTCTTACAAAAACAAGTATGTTTATACACTTACCTGCACTTTATGCTGAGGCACAGGAAGCCACAAAATATCATTAAAGGTATTTGGATATTCAAAGAAGAATGCTGAATGTTTTGAAGAATCCCCCTGGTCTACAAGATGGGATGCTGGCCCACTGGTCGCCTCATGTTGATTTTTCTTCACAATGCAGTATTTTAAAAGAAAACCATCTTACTTAGGATGAAGACATAATGAAGATTTTGTGTAACCCAGCTAAAATAGATATATCTCCACATCAGGAGTACTTAGGTGACTCAATACTCTTGGAGGCCTAAGACAAATACCATGGCATATTCACAGACTGAGACTTTGTCAGCAGATATCAAGGTCCAACATAAAGCTGCTGTAAAAGGCTACAGCTCTTCCACAGAGCAGGCAGGGCAAATAGTTTCTTGAGACATAAGACACAAAAGATGACACATTAATGCTGTGTACACCAGGAGCTCAAATAACCCAGGCCTGAAGATACAGGAAGCATGAAGCTTCCTGGGGAAGTAAGTATAGATTTTAGTCCCAGGGCTAAAAAAAAGCATTGAGCAAGTAATATATGTTTATTTGGTCTCACTTTGTAGCGGAGAAGCTCAATTCACTCATTTTCAAATCAGTCTTCCATCTACACATGCTCCTGCATTAAATGTAGGTCTAAGATGGTGGCCAATGAAGACTGTAATTTTGTACTAGATATAATTTTGTTATTACACCTAAAAGGAAGTATAGATTTAGCACTGGGCTAAAAATTCCAGTCACGCAACCTTAGAAGCCCATGGTACACCCACCCAAGTCTTTAAACTGCTTCATTATTGGTGTTTGTACCATGGCTAGTGCTTTTCATCTGGAAAAAAGCTTGTGGCAGCTGGCAGTGATTGAGGTGAAGAGATCCCTACTGACATAGTGTGTAATTCCACAAAAATTTCAATCATGAAACTGCATTACAGAAATGGATAAATTACAATAATAAAAGCAGGTGTGACAGCAGGAGAGGAACTGTAGGAAACACATTCCCCATATAATAAAGAGTGCATCTAATAGCTTATTGGATTTATTTTTTGCAAGTTTAATCATGTCAGAAAGTATTTTACAGTGCAAGTATTTGTACCAAATAAACTGCATAAGCTAAATAAAAAAGTTACTGAGACAATGAATTATTCAACAAGAGTCAAGAGTGGCAGATTTATCAACCTTGCAAAGGAAAAATGTATTATATATCTACATTGCTATATATTTTACACACACACAAAAAAAATCCAACAACAAAAAATCTGAAGCGAATCAAGGATACAGTAAGTGCACTTCTAATGAGATGCACTGCTTTGATGTGCATCTGTGTTATGGAAGTATAGAATTCATTCCTGAACAAAAAGAAATGATCCTAAATGTCACCCATGAACAAGTTGCACAGACACCAGCCCACAGTGCCCACTCCCAGTCGCCTTGCCTGTATTTCACTGGACCAATCAGTCTAAAAGCAAAAAATACAATTAGAGTGGGGTCTTCTCAGACTTTGAAATCACATCTCACAATCCTTCCAGTACCATTAAAAGCATACAAAGATGCAGTAATTTGCTGGAATCCATTTCCTCCTACACTATGCACAAAAAAAATCTTGAAGGCAACTCCTAACACTATTTAAATTAGAGAAGATGTATGTAGAGGAAAAGCTGGAGAAAAGATGTCAGGGGCGAATATTTAAAAAAACATAATTCTGATTATGCGTCAAAATTACAACAAGCTACCAAGGAAAAGGGAGCATACCACTCACTGCCTGAGAGATTTAAAAACCTGAACCAGAGGAGAAGTTTGGGAAGAAAAACTCAACACCAAAACCCTCTTTATTACCAGATCTTGTTAAAACGCTAGTATTAGGCTGTGTATCATATAATCCAAAAACATGCAAATTAGACAATTAGCAGGTAATAATATTTTCTACAAAAGTCATTCTGATCTCCCATTCTTTTAGATAACCTTCAGCCCTTAGAGGCTGTCAACCATTCCTTATGTCAACTGTTCTCCATGTAAATCATCCTACCTTTAAAAATAAAAAATTGCAGTCTCAGACCCTGAATTTTTCTTAAAATAAATCCACAGTTGATTAGGGAGGAGACAGAAAAAAGAAAGGGGAAAAAAAACCAGGAATCAACTATTGCTTAGTCAGATGAAGAGTCCTCCTGCTTCCAACAACAAAGCTGAGAAGGAAAGCTAGTTTGAATTCCTGCGGTGAATCCCATTAAAGCTAAAATCTGAAGTCCATACATTCTAAAGAAGATAAAGGTCAAGGCTTCCCCTAGCCAGCTATTAATGTGAACAAGCTTCTGAAGTGAGAGGTTATGCAATCATTAAAATCAAACAGTCAAGACCTCCCAGCAAGATCTAAAGCAGTGCCATATGGTAAGTAATGGGGGATTTTTTTTTTGGTATTATTATTTCCAAGAACACTTAGAAGCATTTCTTCAGATCTTAATGGAATTTATGATGGCTTTTGTCCTCCTCAGGAATCACTGCCTTATTTATCTATCAGAAAGGCAACTGCTGCGAGAACATTATGTACTAGAGTCTTAATATTTTCAGAAGAGGAGATAAACATTTTTCAAAAATTAGGTACTCCCTTAGTTTCAGGCATACCCAACAAAGCAGGACAGAAATTTGCTGTGCTAGAGAAATAGCACTCCTCACTCTTCTCACCTGCAGTGCAACAGCAGTGACACTAAGAAATTATAGGAAAGAATCCCAATTCAGGTGACATTTGCAAGGCAAGTAAGAGAAACCACAATTACCAACCACCCTTTGCAGTTAATGTCCATCTTAAAAGCATCAACATCACAGGCCCAAATTAGCACCATATTAGAGAGACCACAGAATCACATCACAGTAAAGTATCACTTGTTTATATATCATGATCTTCCAAAAATCAATGTACAACCAGTTAAGACATTTAAAAAATATCAAAATTAAACGGAAAAATAAAGGCACGTTCAGAATGCAGAAGCTTGCTTCAAATTTTAAGAAAAACATATCTTTTGTTTAAATTATTGTTTTTAAAAAAGACATAGCCGATACAGCAGATCCAACTTGTATGTTGCATTGATCTACAGCTTAGCCCTATAAAAGCTGTATTTACAGAAAACATAGCTGGGACGGACGTCACAGATGTTTTCCTCCTACATCTCAGTCACCTTATTAAAATGAAACGTCAGTGCAAAATTCAAACCTAGTGTAACAAGCATAGCTAATTTTTTTCTTGAAGAAAACTAATTAATCCCAAAGGTCTATCAAAGCATAGTGGAAGTTTGTACAGGAAAAGCAAGAAGCTTTGAGTTTGCCTATGCTATGTACTCTTCATATACCAAAGTCCATTAGGAAAAAAAAAGTGGAATGAAAGCCTAACAAGGAAAAAACCTTACACCCAAGAAAACAGAAGTTAAATTAGCATTGCATGCCTTCTATTTCTTTACTTTAAAAAAAAAAAAAAGCTGTGTAATCTCAATATTGCTGCAATTTAATTGTACAGTAATTCCCACCTGATCAGTAACGCAGTCAAAAATATAACCTGCCTCCAAATTAAGGAAGAAATACTGTTAAAATACCAAACTTCCCTGCAGGACAATTTCCCAGAAAACAGATCCAAATGTTTGGATTTCTTCCTAACTGTGTGAATGCCCCACCTCAGAGGAAGAGCCCACTGCCTGTGTTTCCCTCACAGGACAGCGGAGCACCGGCACATGCACAGCAAGTGGAACGCCCTGGGCAGCATCCCTACCCACCTCCACACCCTAAATGCTGCCGGAAATTGAGAGAACAGGACAGATTGTGGATGGCTTCAGGCCCTTCAGGGGTGTAACTGGCCTGGCTTATCTTTGGCAGCTCGCCCTGCCAAGTCATTTGAAATGTTGGTGTTTATGGCTTGAATGGAGCTGATGGCTCCCCAAGGTACAGAGCCACAGCTCTGCACCTCCCCACTGTGCCTCAGGCAGGGCCATGCTGCTGAGGGCTCACCAGGTCTGCAGTGAGTGCCTGCCCACGACCAGACATCTCCTGGGAGACAAGAGTTCTGCATGTGGCTAACAGGAGTCCAAAGCGCAGTGCCAGCCCTTCCAGCCAGGCTGGGCAGGAGGCACCCCAGGTGGGTGGCCCACAGGCTGCTCACTCTGGCTGCCTGCTCACATCTGTGCCATATACACAACCTCCACAATCCCTCCGAACCCAATTACAAGCCACCTTCTAGAAAACTGTCTTCAGCTCCCTTTACTTTACAAACTGGAAAGTAGTGGAGTGGTTTCTTGGTGTCACAGCTCTCTCAGGTTCTGCTGGTTTATTGCACAGACATAATCCACCAAAAGAAAGTACAGGCTGTCATGAGCTATAGTACAGACAAGCCTTACTACGGCTAAATTATGTCCCAGAGGCTGTATGACCGACAACTTCCCATCTATTATCATCAGAGCAACAACAAACAGGAGAGAAAAAGAGCAGAACACAGCCGGCTCCCTGGAAGAGTGGGGAAAAACAGTGGTTGAATAAAAGGGCTGGATGGAGAAGACTACTGATTTGGTTTCAAACTGACTATTGATTACGTAATGGAATAATAGACTATAAATAAAAATATAATTTACCACTCTGGCAATCATTAAGTTTACCAGTCAGAGCAATATGTGAGCCCAAGAACCACTAACAGCAGTATTTTGATGAGCATTAAATTCTTAAGAAAAAAAATTTAGGTGAAAATTGCACAGATACATTATTAGATAGTAGATGCAATATAATTTATTATTAAAGCCATAATAAAACCTAATAGTTGGAAGCAGTGATAAATACATTCAGATAAAACTTACATTTAACTGTGAGGATCATTAATCTTCAACAATTTATTTACTGCAGTGATTCTTCTACATGTTTGTATTGGGTTTGTATGGCCGGGTTTTGGTAGCAGGGGGGGACTACATGGCTGGCTTCTGTGAGAAGCTGCTAGAAGCTTCCTCCATGTCCCGTAGAGCAAATCCCAGCTGGGTCCAAGATGGATGTGCTGCCAGACAAGGCCACAGGGATGCAGAGATCCACCTGCAGCCCATGGAGGAGACCCGTGCCAGTGCAGGTGGATGCTTGAGAGGAGGCTGTAACCCCCTGGGAGGCCTGTGCTGGAACAGGCTCCTGCCAGGGACCTGGAGAACCACGGAGAGCACAGCCCACACTGGAGCAGGTTTCCCAGATGGACTTGTGACTCCATGGGGGACCCATGCTGGAGCAGCCTGTCCTTGAAGGACTGCACCCCGTGGAAGAGTGACCTGCATTGCAGCAGTTTGTGGAGAACTGTTGCCCCTGAGATGGACTCACACTGGAGAAATTCATGGTGAACTATCTGCTGTGGGAGGGACCCGACACTGGAGCAGAAGTGCTCCTCTCCCTGAGCAGCCTGAGAAACGTGATGAACTGACCATAGCCCCCATTCCCATCTCCCTTCGCTGCTGGGGGAGGCAGTAGAGCTGGGAAGGAGGGAAGGGTGGAGGGGAAGGTGTTCTTAAGGTCTGTTTTTACTTCTCATTATCCTGCTATGATTTTGTTAGTAATAAATTCAATTAATACCTCTAGCCTGTTTAGCCCATTATGGTATTTGGTGAGTGATCACTCTGTCCTTATCTCAACCAACAAACCCTTCATTATATTTTCTCTCCCCAGTCCAGTTGCAGAAGGGAGCAATAGAAAGGCTTTGGTGGGTGTCTGGCATCCAGACAGGGTCAATTCACTACAGTCTTCAAACTGAAGTTGAATGTCTTTATACTTTAAGAGTAAACACTTTCATCAGTTTCAGTTGGCTACAAGAACAAAAAAATTTAATATATGAGGATACATGCTTGGATTTGAACACTACCAAAATAAATCATTTTATCTGAGCAAGATAAAATGCTCTGGACTCACCTGAAAACAGTGTTTTCACAAAAACCTTTCTCCATCAAATAATGTGAATTTAGATGTACTTCCCTGTATTATAATTGTAACTGCACATTGGAGAAGTGTACCTGGGGACAACATAGATTTTTTTGACCTCTCAGCTGATGGGAAGATTCCCTACAGTCTCAAAACATCTGAACCTGCCACATGGCAAGGGATGCCTGAAGGAAAAGGGCCTCAAAATACCTGAGCCATTTGCATAGCAACAGTGAATCTCTGAAGCATTTGAAGTCATCTCCATGTCAAATCCCCCAGAGGAAAGACTAAGCAGGGGTGGCTTCAAGATTTTAGAAATACAACAGCAAGACAGCGATGAGACATTTTTCGTTTTCTTCCCATGTATTTGCCACTTAACACAACCGGGGGCTTGGCTGAGCCACCCCAACAGCCACTGACCTATTTCACTGTGTCACATGGGTTCAAAACCTTATTTTTTAAGGCAGGAATTTAAAAAATAATTAAAAAAAAAAAATCGTATTTCAAGTAATGGATAGAAACAATCATTTATACTAAAAATTTAAATTGATGTTTTATTTTATTTGGAGAAACGGAGCACATGCCTCAGCGCCAATACAGGGACACAGCCACTGACTTCCATGACACAAGTAACAACCTGCTTAATCACACAATATTTATCTGCAGGCTCTCTGAAAACTTTTGCAAATGCATTAGTAGCATGGTTCTGTTTCAGTTTAAGGCCAGAAGAGTAAGCATGGGTGGTAAATTCTTCTTGGTAAATTTTTTTTCTTCTTGGTAAATTAATGTCAATCTAATCTCTGTTGAACATAACACTCCTTAAGAGCCTGTGCCTGCTCAGACTGATATAAATAGCAAAAAATTGCACTTAAGCCATATAGGCTCAGAAAATCTTGCTTCTTAATTTAAAATAATGAAAAAAATTGTAAATATGAACAAAGTCATGGCAAATAAATGAAATCGCAATGGAGTTGCCTTTAGCTAGAACATAATGAAACAACTGAGCAACTGCAGGAATTCTCTATTTAGCTACACCTTCAGTAACAACTCACCCATTCTGATACTATTAAGAGAAACAAGACACTGAATATTGACACTGAGGATAAAAATACCTTTCATTAACGTAGTCCATAACTGTAACGTAAGTGCAGATGTTCCACAAATCAAGGCACTATACAAATTCAGGCTATTCACAACAGAACACACTTTATGAATACTTTCTAAGCCTGTTTTTATTTCAGAGTCTTTGGACAGTGGTAACTTCCTCCCTCCCCAGCCCTAAAGACATTAGCT
>NW_008239547.1:6616168-6618256 GCF_000691975.1 Corvus brachyrhynchos | reverse complement strand
GGCAGTGTACTTCACCTTCGCACATTTTCCAAACTCCCAGACTAACAAATCCCTTAAGATCTGATCTCTGTATCTTCGGGGGGAAGGAGGGGAAGAATTATATAACAGCTTTTAATAGACATTAAGAATGTAAGCTAATTTAGAACTAATTTATTTTTAAAAGTTTCCAAAACATTTTTTTTTAGTTCTAGAGCCAAGGAGAAAGGAAAGCTGGAGAACTGCAGACAGCATTTTGATTTCTTACACACTACTATGCACATTAGTGATTGTAAGGCACGAGACTCCCCAGCACACCGCAGCTACACACACAAACCAAATCTCTCCTGCTGTTCTAACAGACAGATTTCTGAATGCACCAAAAATATTCTGAAGCCAACACTTAAAATAAACATCCACCACAAGCAAAAGGAATTGCTATACTGATGTGGTTCCTTTCATCCTGATTTGAAACCATGCTGAGATCCAACGATAACAAGAAACACAGAAGGCAGAGTTTGTCACTGCTCTGTGCTGCAATTTTGACATCTGTTTCACAGCTCTTGGAAAGCCCATTTCCATTAATCTATGAGAAAGGACAGGAGATAAAATTCCCAGGCTGCAGAGGGCATTAGGAGCCTTTCCTAGCTGACTGTACATTACGAAAGAACTGTAACAGCCAAATTACGTTACTGTGAATAGACGGAAGATGCTGTAATTCCATTCCTCCTTTTGTCTTAATGGAGTTATTTATGTTGCAATCTTGAGGGCAGACCACTTACCAAAGACATTGCCAGCCACCTGCCTGACACACAAAAAGAGGAGACTAAGAACAGAAGGTGACGTCTTGGTCCCATTCAGCAGAAGCTGATCTGTGCTTTCCTAACTTAGCCTGCAAATTATCATTTGTAACAGTTTACACATATTGCTCCTGCTGCACACTAACATTTAAGCAAATTCCACCAAACAACCCAGAGATTCATTATTAAAATTGGTAAAGTAAGTGAAATGACTGAAGACCTCATCACAGAAAGAGGTTTAAACTGCTTAAAAGCTTAGCTTTTGTACTATTTATGCCATTTAAAAATAAGAACAAAAATCTGTTTGCCATTCAATATTTATTAACATAAACATAACAAGTTGCTTCAAAGTTGAACACTTCCCTAAGATTAGTATCCTAAATCAAAGAGGCATAGAATATTGGTCATATACAATTTCCACAGAAATTATGTAGACTCAGAACACACATTAACAACTGGGCTCCTTTTATTTAAGAGATTAATTTCAAGCACCTGGCCTTGAAAGCATCAATCTCTGTTTATATTAAGGTACCAAACTGGCTTCCCTCATACACAAGCAAAATTCATACTAAAATCAAATACAGGATCTGACAACAACAGAAGCTGCGGACAAGAAGGAATGAAACCAGGAGGAAGAGATGGAAGACTGTTGGAAAAAACTTAATCAAACCATTCATCCATCATATATATGTAACATGTTTTCTGCTTTCTTGTAGAATACTACCACTTTGTACTCTACTTGCCATCGAGGAATAAAAGGAAAGATGTTACTAAGGAGCATCTACCTCCCAACGTAACCTCCAGTTACTAACCCTAAATCCTAAGTTTACAGAAGTAAATGTTAGAAAAGCACCTTGAAGCTGGAGTAACAGTCTGTGATATTAAAGTATGCTAGTACTCAGTTTGCAATCCTAAATACAGAAATACAGTGGCTCAGTCATTTGAAAGAGAAAAATAACCGGAACTACCTCAACCTAATAATCAAAAACCACAATGTTATTGATCCATATGGTGGGAGCTGTGTGGGTTGAAAGATATTGAGAGAGTTTACTTTGAGGTCTAAAATAAAATAAGTGTGGTCTCAGCCCAAGTCTACACAGGACCAAAACTCATCCCATTTAATCTGGACAAGCTGACTTCCCGGTAGGACATGTGAGAAGAAACTCTGTTTCTCTGAACAAGATTGGCAGCAGGAAAACCAAAGCATTGGCAACTTCACAGCACAGCTAAAGGCTGGAGAGGTCTCCGTCTGCGCCAGTTTAAGGAACAGAGAACAACCACCCCATTGCCTGCAGGATGTTCATTATCTAGA
>NW_008239547.1:6604635-6616149 GCF_000691975.1 Corvus brachyrhynchos | reverse complement strand
TCCTGTCAAATGGAAAATTATTTTCAACCAGCTATGAATACTTGTCATTATCTCTGTGACTGTATCTACTAGGCTTTGACTCCCTCCTAATAGTCCTTCATTCAGTCTCAGACAGATGATAAACAAGACTTCAAATTTGTTCAGTTTTTCCCACTCAAGATGGGGCAGAAGACATTGACGTTTGCATGGATTTACAGAAATCTTTACTTTTCAGACAGGATTTAAACATAATCCTACAAAATACTTCCCATTTGAGAGGAACAGGAAAGGTTTGGTCAATCACACACCTCTTAATTTGCAAGCTCCTTTTTATGTAGTAAAATCCTCACAGCACATTTCCATAAGTATGAAGATAATAGTCCAGTTTACCACACTCTTTGTGGTTTAACCACAAAAAATAAAATGTAGTTGGCTCATGGGAGAATGTCCGTATGCAGCGGGACCATGCTTGAGCGAAAACTATCACAAAGACTGCTTTAGCTATGACCAAGAAGAAACAGAAGACTCTGCTTAATGCATTACACAGTACATTCAGCATTCTACTTCCGATGTTGTGTGACAGAGGTTTCCACTAATTGGCATCCACTGAAATATATACGTATGTTGAATGATGTTACATACAGCCCTCGAGCTACAGGCATACCTCGCTGCTTCTCAGTAAAATACATCCTTATAGATGATGTAAGATTAAGTCCTTCACTTCCACCTCCTAGTACAAATGTATTCCTCCTTTGTTTTCAACTTTACCATACTAGAAAATGGTACATCTTAGTTCATTTATTTCTATTCCTCAATTTTGTCAAGTTACCATGACAAAGAAGGAAAAAGTCCTTGATCCATCATCAACAGTGAGTTCAACCAGAGAACTAAATGATAATAGACAAAAAAATGCATAAAATGTTCTTATTTTTGTCTTTTTCCTCCAACATCACACTACGGCTGAAATTGTATACAGAAAACAGAGGAGAGAAAAAACTCTAAAAACTTGTAATGAAAAGATAGCCAGGGCCAAATCAAAACTTGGTTTATTTCAACCCAATAAAAACAAACTTCAACACAAGGAAGAGAAACACTGGGAAGGGTGACCATTTGCAGGCAAAAAAGGTCAGACATCTGAACAGATTTCCTGGAGCAAGGGAGCTCTCCAGACAAACACTTTTTGGCAAACATCTTCCCCCTTACAAGACACTTCCCCCTACGAACACGCAATTAATTTACAAACTTCCACGTGTCCGTAACATGCCACTGGCCACCAATATACCCTTATGATGTTACCAAAAGTTAGCCCATAATAGAAGCCTCCAAGGTTTGCATCAGCACTGAGCACACCCCTATGAAAAAGGAGAAGGGGATGGCTTGCTCAGGCCATGGGTCCACATTGGATAACCCAGGCACAGACATAAAGGTTTTCTTTCCCATCACAAAGTGCTCAGACCAGGGGAAGCATGACTAGTAAGTTAAAATATAACAGTGCTGTCCATTTAGCATTGAAATTAATAATATTACTTACAATTCCTTATAGCAAAAATGAAGCTAAAACGCACCAAATCTGAAAGAAGGGTTATCTGGGGACAGGAAGAGAAGGAGGAAGCCTATTCAAAGTCATTTGGTAAAATGCTAAACTAATTTACAGAAAGAAGATAGGCACTTCTGCAAACAGAAAATAACTTTAAATTATTCTTCCCCAGTGATATAAACATGTAGAAAACATAAATTCAACAAAAAGGCTGGATTTGGATCACTTTCCTCCCATCCTATGGGAAACACTTCCTAGCTTCAAATTGCTCCTACAACAACCTTGTCAAATTTTAAGAATAAGCTATGCAGAGTCCTTCACAGATGACTGCTGAAGTTCAATTACAGAGCACTCCTGTTTTCAAAAGACAGAATGATTGGGAAAAAATTACTTAAATGAAAAGATTACAACATACATGAGATTCAGAATCAGAATTTAAAGATATTTCCAGTGCATTGCTTATGTTCCAATGCAACAGCAAAAGAATCAGGGCAATTTTTTACTTCAGCAACTTTTTAATCAGAGGGGAAAAAAATGGAAAAAGAATTCTTGTCAATTGAATTAGTTCAGAAAATACTAAATGTTCTTAATTTTCACTAAAATTCAATGAGTAAATAATTATGTTAGTGCAATGCAATTTGATTTGAAGGATCAGGTACGTAAGAAAATCTCCATTTCCAATCACTGAGGACACAGAGTATTTTCTATTTCTCTACATATGTGCAGTACAACATTCCTATATACAGGAATACCCTACCTGAGAAACTCAAGAGCACTACAACTCATGTGCCCTTAACCACTACCTAATTTAAACAGGTCAAAATCTGGCAGGGACTTTGCAAGTCCTCAAAAAAGGGTACGGCCAAAAGCAACCCAAAAATTAAAACAACCTATCCCATCAGGCCTTACGTTACTTGAAAAGTACAAGTTATACACCTCTGATATCAACATATCAGTGTCCAAGAATATAAAAGTAAGTTAAACCCCTCAAATCAGAAGATAAATTTGAGGAAGATAAGGTAAAACCAATGTTAAATTCATTACTATCAGGTAAAGCAATACATTACACTCATGCAAAGGTTTGTGATTTAGACAGCTTTCTTACCACTTGTTCAGTACTTTCCCATGTTTATTTGAACATATTTGCACAAAGCTGAAAAACAAATTGTTACAGAGCTCCAGAATTTCCATTTAGTGTTTGCTATGCTCAGATCTATTTTGCAGCAGTCTCTGCCATAACAAGAATTACTTCAAAAAAACTTCTCTCCAATAGTCAATTCTCTGATGGCAGTTTTCAGCCCTCTCAGTGTGCAACATACCATAACATATGCATGGTCAATCAAACCATTAAAAAATTTATTGATGTTGAAACTGAAACAATATTGGAGTCCTGTTCCTGATATAGTTCAGAACTAAACAAGTATGTATGAAACAAGCTAACCCCACGTGTCAGATTGGAGATTACAGGAACCCCAAACTCAGGAGGCTCCTTACATTTAATAGTATTGGTTGTTCCGGGTAAAAAAACTTGCAGGTGTTATACAGCTTTGGGAAAGGCCTCGGAAATGATTTATACCACATGGAAGACAAAAATACATAAAGAAATGCAAACCAAATCTCCTCTTTAGAAAAGGCATATGCTGCTGCTGATTCAGAAGCCAGGTACATACTAAGGTTTTGGAATCCTTCTGTTTTCACAACTCCCACAACAAAAAAAAAAACAAACAAAAACCTAAACAAACAAACAAAGTTTAAGAGACTCAAACCCAACATAATGTTTTCAGAATTTTTAACACATTTTGGAATTTTTTTAACACATCTGCTGTATATTTTAATGGTTTGTATCTACTTTCACCTCTGGACAGGACACTGCAATTCCTTGCTATCTGAAAGCTGTATGTCTGTTTCAAACAATTTATTCACCCTCTGGTTTCCAAGACAGTTGTTTTACAAAATTAAATACAGCCTCTATAAAATACAGCCTCTAGTAGTTATCCATTCACCTTTCTGAAGGGACATAACTGGGTTAGGATTTGTTCTTGCTTTACAGGAACTTAAGAACCTACACAATTCCTTTACGATAAAGACTCAGATGTAAGAAACCCTAAAGTTGGAGCTTCATAGTATCTCCATTTCAAGTTCATCCCCAACTGATTCCCAGAGGGAAGCAGCAATAACTCAATTCGTAGTGGCAAAAAACCCAGCCTAATTGCTCTTTTCCTGCAACAGTGACACAGTGACTTCACAGACAAAACATAAAGGAGCTTTCAACTGCAAAGTAAGGAAAGACTATCCAATTTCTCTCTTAAAGCATGCCAGAATCCCCATGCCATTATGTAAAGATCTTAAGGTCAGCTCTGATCACTAATATTTCTAGGGACTGAAAGACCCTTAAATTAAATCTCCAAGAAGCAAGACTAACACAGAGGATGCAAATTTGCTCCATTTCTACTCTACTGGCTTTGGGGCAGGGAATTCTTCATGAAGCAGCAGACTTCAAGCCCACTGTCTTGTTCATCTCATAAAACTCTGGAAACAAATACACAGCTTGCAAGCACTCCCCCAAGGTAAAACCAAAGCATGCCATACATTTTATGTCCAACAGTACCACTGCTCAATAAACAGCAGAGTCATTTCACAGATGTTAAAAAATGTGAAGTCCTTCACACATTTCTAAAGTCCTGTATTTACATGTCAGCTTTGTAATTGCACAAGAAACGTTGCTTTAAAATTATAGTTTTGTATTGGTTACCTATTGGTTAATTGTGTCATAGAAATAAACCAACTGACACAGTATTTTCAGAATACAAACAAAATATTATTATACCGGAATTTTTGCCTACTATAGGCATATTATGGCAGACAGAGATAAAACTCATGGGGCTCCAGCCTGCCACAGCCTCAGATGGTATCAGCGTTCGACTTCAGAGCACACATGAGTGGCTTTGAAAGGAGACACGGTGATGTGAGCTGGCAGATTAGAAAGGAAAATTCAAGCCCTTAAAAGGGATTGCATGGTTGAGATAAATGAGCACAGGTGTCACAGGTTTAGCTGGAATTAGAATCAGAATTTGGGATTTTTGAGAATTTAGAATGTTTAAAATCTGTAAATAAATAAATTTAGTGAAGGAAAACAATCTGTTAAAAAAGATCTTAATTACCTGGCAGTTATTTTTCTCCACTGAAGAAGCAAAGATTAGAGCTAGACAAAACACACCAAGACACTCCCTTCCAAAGGATCAATGTGCCCACAGAGACCAGGGTTAACCCTGAAACGTTTCTGCTCTCAGCAAAACTGACTTCAGTTTAGTTAGAAAAGGAACAACCTCTGCATCACAGCATCCAGCAACAGGCTAAAGCAACCCTAAAAAGAAAAGCTCCACTTCTTTGTGATGAAAAAAGCAGTTTCCAGCAATTTTGTTAATCAATACAAAACTAGTATTTTAAACATTTAAATGCTAAGGCATACAGATGTGATTTGGTGTTTCCTTAAAAATAACACATCTCAAATTCCCTGGGGAAAAAAAGGCCATTCAATGATATGCTTGAAGCCTACTGAATCATTTGCTTTCTTCAAAGGGGACAAGAAAATAACCCAGTCAAATCTTTCATACACTTGAATGCTATACCAGAGGTTTTGAAGATTGGATTCCTCTATCTTGATTTCACAGTGCTGTCCCAGCAAGTTACTTAAACTGAATAATAAGCACAGCAGGTCCTCTCTGACTTCTGCACGCAATCCAGACTGGTATTGTCCTTGCTGACAATCTAAGCCGCACTCCTTCCAGGGAGATTTTGGTAATATAATTAAATTATTTTCAGAAGTTTTAGCTTCAGATAACTAATCACATGACATTTATGGTAAAAAAACCCAGCAGATGCACATTTGTGAAAAAAAGTTAATTTGCACGATTAGGCATCAATTCCTAAATCAAAATTACAGTAAAATATTTATTTCTTAGTTTGGGTCAGTTCAAGAAACATTAAAATATTAACTAAATATCATTCATCTCACTTCCTAGCATGCTTACATTTCAAGGTGATGTGTCTATTTTCTAAATATTCATCCATGTTAACTTTCTATATCAACCATTTAATAAGCAATGGTAATAACAGAAACAGGGAGGGAGGTGCAGAGACACTGTATCTGCTTAGAATCCCTGCAACAATATTTTTTGGCCTCTTGCTGTATTTGTATGTATCCTTTAGTTCTCAATATCCTGCAGTATATGAATGACCAAAACTCCCAAACCATTCTCCATTAATTTAAGAATCTACACACTTATACGCAAGTGGGAATATGTAGGGATTGTCATTGTTACTAGAAAAACTCTTGATTTTTTTAAAAGGTAAGAATGAGCATAGCATCACAGTGAAACTGTCCTATGCAGAAGGGCATTTTTCACACAGCAATAGAGAAAAGAGAAACAGAAAATACATAATCAAGACGACTATAAAGGATCACTTGAAATGGAAAACACTGAAAGTAAATTGATAGGATTTCAGTTGCAGCAAGAAGCTTCTGAAAATACATTAACTTCAAAACCGGAATATTTTAACTATTCAGAACAAGGTGGAAACAAGAACAGTCATGCAGAAAGCTGACAATTCTTTAGATGTCTATAGGGCTTTCTAAACAGCAGCCAGAATGAGGTAAGGCAGTCCAGCTGAAACAGAAAACAAGCAGCGTTCATGAGTAACAGCACATTTTCTTTTTAGCATGAAAATCTATGATGAATACATCAATAACATTTCAAGGGCAATACAATTCAAACTGGAATTACATACTAATAGTCTAAGAGCTAACTTAATCTTATGAAAATGACAGAAGACCAGCCTCCCAAAGAAAATGCTTATATAGCTTCGTTATCAGATACGGTGAAAGGACAAACACAAACCAGAATTAACAATATTAACACCTGCTTGCAATTAATTTCTTTAATTAGAACAACATTCTTCCACTCCCTAAGAACAAAGTTAAAACAGAAGAAAGAACTGATAGTCTTGCCAAAGCAAAGACTTTAATTTTGTTAAATCTAAAAGCTTTCCGCTGCCTTTCCATCTGCCTCATTGAAATTTCAGTGTCCATCACTGAACAACTTCCAGTTAAAAAAAAGCAATACCGGGACTACTGCCAATAGTGGACTCTGACTGTCCATCCACCAATTAAATATAGCCACCTCCAGGCAGAAACACAACATGTGCTGCTGTACCTTGTCCCCGACACAGCTGCCACTGCTGCACACATCTCATGATGCCAGATAGAGAATGCACCCCAGAGAACAGCACTGGGCAGGGACACTGTGCTAAAATACCCATTTTCCATATAATACTCCATGTCACGCTGTACACCTGCATTGGAGGCACTTAACAGCTGATTCTCTCTTATCTTTAGATACAAGAAATGGCAAAAAGCCAAAAGGTTGTTTACTACATGTGCAGAACACATTTATGTTTAGGAAACAAACAGAAGCGAGCATCTGAGACATCAGTGAAGTCACAGGCAGTGACTAGAAATAGGTAACTGCAAGTAATAACAGAGAGATCACAGAATAGTGTCACCTTCTATCGATTTACTTTTACATCCAGACTTTTCAAGGTAGCATCAGACTATGTAGAGACTTTCTTGCAATTTCAGTAATGACTGGAAACACCTTTAAAATGATGACAGAAGAGATACTAAAAATGGACAAGATTTCAAACATCAGAAATTGGACTGGGTAAGGGGCAGTTTTGAAAATACTGATACAATGTAACATTTTATAGGTTTTATCCACTGTGTTCCTCATTAGGCTTCAAATCAAGATTGCACACCGACATGTACAAAAATAAAATCTTTTTCTATTTAATTAAACCAAAACTGCCCAAATAAAAGTATTTTCTTAATCAGTGTTCTGGACAGGCTTTAGATAAAAGCCATAAAAATTATGGTCTAGAATGTCACCTGTTAACTATCATAAACTAAATATTCTGAACACTAATCTTCTGTGAAATACAGTCTTTCAGAAGTTTTTTCTCTTCTATTGGAAATGAAGGGGAACTGAAACAGTAACACCATAAATGCATGAGCACTTGACTGTGGTTTCAAATTGCAATATTGCTTCCTCCTCGTATGTCTGTCTTGTGAAAAAGTGCAGTACGGAATTTGGTGGGAGGAGGGGTGTTAGAATCTTTTTCCTCTTAATCCATTGTTTGAGGCATCATCAGACTTGATATACACAACTCAGTGGCTAGTCCTCAACTTTAGTTTAACCTCTGACTTTTACTTATAAGCATGTAATTCTTGCAATTAGTAAAGATGCCTATACGAGCAAGTGCAGTACATTCTGGAGACACCTTTTCTAGAAGAAAACATTTCCTTTTATCCAGTAGCAATATATTTCCCAATATAAATCCACTTTTCTTTTCAGTGTACGCTAACAATGCTCTCCAATACACAGAGCAGCAAAAATGTAACTGTTAACTGAAGTTTCATGCTTCCAGTTTCTTTTCCCCTTCGCACACTGCTTAGGCAAGGAAAACCCAGACGGTGAAGCACAGCTGATGACTCCACTGCGCTCCTACCGAAGTGTAATTACAGGGCATGCAATACTCAAATCACCCCCAGCATTCTATGCAAAAAAGTTGAGGCCTAATGAAATTATAAGGCTGTCCACAGCTCCTTCAGAAATCAGGAGGCCAGGGATGAAATGCACAAATTACTGAGTTTTGGAAAGCCTGTCCTACTTCCATACCTGACTGAGAAAGATGGCCCCTTGCTCCTCCGTTTTAGTCCAAATCAAACATCAGTCTGTATGGGCATGTACCTGTGCAGCAAAGCACTAAAATCATATTTCACACCGAAAATTCAACTTGATTTGGATGTCCTTATAAAACATCTCTTTTTTTTAAAGAACAAAATTAAGTAAACAAAAAATAATTAATATTTTTTAGCATTCTAGTCAACTCTGAGAACTTGTCACTGTGTGCTCACAAACCATCAATGTAGTCAAGGCCTTATAAAATTAAAGTGCCAACTATTTAAGGATGTCTGCTGCTCACATACCAGCACATGCCCTTCTGCCTGGGAAATACAGGCACTCCATAACAATACCACAGACAAACTTACTTTCCTGTACCAGAAGCAATCCAAATCTGACACAGAGGTTTATAAACAATGATTTTTTTTTTTTAAGGCTAGAACTATCTTCCCTTTAAAAAAAGTCACATGCAACGACAGTTCTAATTCTTGCCTCTGTCTTTTACATGTTTACAGGTATTCTCCAGTTCTGCAAAGCCCTTCTAATACAGCACAGTGCAGACGTTCCTGTGCACTTTGAGCGGGCACTACTGTCAGAGACATTGTCTTGGCCAGCTGTGGGATTTCTCAAATTCTCTGCTACATGCTAATACAACACTTGAAGACAAGTATGTAAGGCACTTTTTGGAAGGAAGTAAATTTAAGTGAAGGCTTATTCTGCATTTGTTTTTTAACTTCACCGAGTAATCAAGTGGTTTGCCTTTCTAAAAGTCAGTCTCATTTAGTGAGTATCTTAGCGTAATATACACATAGCAAATATTCATCAGAAAACAACAGAGGCAGGAATAGACCCCTAGTCTGAGGAAGGGAGGGAGAAAGAAGACCAGTTGGGCAGATACCTTTTAAATACACTTTCACTGAGAAAATATTTGAGATAGTAAAAAATCTGTCCTTTGCTAAAACCCAAGTAGCTGAAGAGGTAGAAAGGATTTTTCCAAAACTATAAATTAAACTCCAAGTAGAGACACTGCTGAACATCACTATAAAAGAGAACAGCAAGTCAAATGTATAATTTAATGCCAACTTAATCTTCAAAGGAAGACCAAAGTTGCTGATCTTGTCTTGGATACATCCCAGCCTAGTGAGCCCACCACATGCTGTTTCCCTTGTAGGTCCCACAAGGCACTTCTCAGTGTATGTCCTTCACATCTCAACAGTCAGCACAGAAGGTATTTTCAGCCAGGAGTGGTGAGAGTGAAGAACTCCTATGTGAGCCAGGAACTAAGGACCAAACCCCAAAAGGATACCCTGGTTTTGACTGCAAACAGGAAGGTTATTTTTAATCTTTTTTTTTTTTTTTTTTTTTTTTTTTTGAGAAGAAACAATAGAAGTCAAGAAGAGCTATTGTACAGTGTACAGAGGCATAAAGGAATTAGCAAAGTAAATCTTTGGCTGTTATAAGCTCTATTTAATTTACATGTTCCTGCAAGGAACCTATGTCCCAAGAGCTTCTACATTCACACAGAACCCTGAATTTTCTTTACCAAAAGGTTTTAGTTGTGGAGGGGTTTATATAAATGTATGTAAATATATGTACACATACATACATGCACACAAAAAAAAAAAAAAAAAAAAACAACCCCACAATTAAAACAAAATCTATTCTAAATCTTACAAAATTATTTTATTTTCAAGGAAGCAATCTTACTACAAGAACCAGATTAACTTTTTATTTATATCTGCTCTAAATGAGCAGAAAACCTCTCCATTTCTTTTCTTACAGGCTTCTGAAAAATTCCACACCCTGAAGGAACTGCCAAACCACAGAACTAACTTCAAGAGCTGCCTTGATACATCACCTTGGAAAATAAGGAGATAAATTTTCTTAAATGTGGTTCTATTGAATTCCCTGAGAAGGGTATTGGAGAAAGCAAATTAGGGATGCTGCAATTTCTACTACAGTCTGCAGTAACAGTGAATAGAACAACTACTTCCCCACCCATTCACTGTAAGTCTAACATGTTTCAAGGGCTTTTAATTCTCTCACAAATATTACTTGTTGACATGGAGACTGCTTTGCTTGAAAGATGCCTCCTGATATTTTTAATTCTAGCTTGCAGCACCAAGATATTGTCTTTAAAAAATAAAAATCTTCAATATCAGGGAAATAAAAGAACTTCCATTAAGGGGAAGAGGACATATTTAACTTAAAAATAAATTCTGTTCCCGAGAACAGTACTTGCAAATTATTTAATATTCCAATAATTTTCAGCTTTCTTTGTTCATATCACCAATCCTTCTGTTTTTATTTCATATTTCTGATAACTAGAGAGCCAAGAACATTTCTTTACTGCAGTCTGAGCTTGAAAACATGTAAGTTACCCATTATTAATATATTATACTAATAAGCACAAGCCTGAACACAAAGTGTTGTTCATCACAACAACCTTCATTTGCAAGTAATTTCTGATTCTCCATTGTTTACTAGGTCAATGTACCACCATGGAGATGACAATAATTCCTTTTAATCAAAGGAATGAAGCCAAGGGAAATAATTAATGCTAACTACCAATGTACTGGCTATTTATTTAAAACACATTGGCATGTGCCTGGACATAGCTGCTATATATTATGATAAGGAAACTGTGACTTTTTTCTCCCATGTATTTTAAATTCCATTAAGAAAATACACTCACCCCAAGTTTAGTTATGGGACCAAAAAATGTTATCATGACTCAGTCCTGGAGAGTAACTTCTGCTAGCTATGGTAAAAAAGCTTACTTGTGGCAAAACAATAAACCCTGCCATAAAGGGATAAACAGAGACAAAAGAGAAGGATACATGAAAAATAAAGAGCGTGAAAAAAGACCATCAGATCTAAACAGCAAGATAAACAGAGGTAATGCCATTTATCAGTGGCACAAAACTATTTTCTTGAGCCAAGTCTTGGGTTTCTCTCCAAACGATACATAAATATTGTCAAATCTTACTTGAAAGATGCCACAGAGATCTTTCCAGAGATCAAACAGGTTCCTGGGTAAAATTTTATTTCCAGGTTACAGGTAGATATTACCAACTCTCTAGAAGACATCAAAAATAAAGTTTTTTCAGTGCATACCTGCCTTATTATTTTCTATCAGCTACCAAGAAAAAAGTACCTGAGTTACTTGAAGAAAGAGAACTGTAGCAAGCAATAGAAGATAATAGGACTATTTATAAATCAGATGCAATATCCTCTTTCAACAAGTGCCCTGCTGAA
>NW_008239547.1:6603139-6604615 GCF_000691975.1 Corvus brachyrhynchos | reverse complement strand
GCTCCATGTTCTGAATTACTTCAAGAAGCCTTATTCTCACATGGGCCCTGGTTAGAAAATTTATCATAGCAATTAACTGTGTGAGAACAACAAGCTCAGATGCTTTAGTATCATTGCAAATATAAGTGCTTTACAGCCAGCAATGCACTTGAGTGTACAGTTTGCATGCACTGCTGAACTGAAGCTTCACACTTATTTATATACTGCTGCACTCCTGCCAAGCATTTACATCAGCAGTTACCCCACCTGCCATTTGACAGTTACCTGTAACAGCTTATTTCTGGTATACCTGCATCAAAGCTATTTTACCTCAGTGAAAACCAGCATTAAAACCTCCATGTAAGAACTGACAATGACTCAAGCAAGTCAGCACATGTCTCATGAGATCTAATTGCTACAAAATATAATTTTTATCACAGCTACAGCCACAGTTGACAGTGTGCTGACTTAACATGTGACATTGCCCCCAGCTTTGATTAGCACAGCATGACCAGTGTGAAGGAACTGCTGGTGGAGATGTTGGCATGGCCAGCAAGGCGAGCACAGGAAGCACTCATGACCATTTCAGCAGCCTTCTGCAAAACACTTTCTAGAAGTAGACAACAGGGCTAGAGAGCCCTTCTGACCTGCAAACTAAGACCTTCACATGGACAGGAGCCCAGACTAACAAAACCAAGAGAAGGAAGAGTACCACACATGGGCCACAACTGGGAGATGAAAACTCCCGCTAGGTCCCACGATTCCCTGGCAGGCCAGGACTCCAGAAACCCAACAGTGACAGCACAACTGCCCTTCCTGCCCTGCCAGCCCCTCAGGGTGCTGCCTGGTCTGCTAGGTAACCCTGGCCAGAAAAGGCCAGCCACCAATCCCACTGGGCACTGCTGAGCTCAGTCGTCACACATTCCCATTCCTTCAATAGAAAGAAAACCATTTCCAGCAAGAGAACCTCTCTTTCAATTAGGCAATGCCAAATCAGTCAGATTTGAGTCCCCTAACAGAAACCCAGAAGGTTCTTCATTTGCATGAGGAAAGAAATGCAAAAACACATGGTTAGAGAAGATTTACATACAGCTGGACACACTGAATAATGGGCAGAGTATTAATTACAAAGATGGTAATTACCAGGAAATTTCTTCCATGAAATGCAAATCTTAAGACTGCTACCAACTAAATCTCTTTTCAGGTTTTTATTCACAAGAAAGCAGTGTATATGCATTCCACACTCTTTAAAAAGAAAAAACCTACATAGCCTCACAGCCTGTTTTAAGAATTACAACTCCTGCACCATGGTTTATTTGTAACCCCAAACTGTAATCCAGGACATACATTCATACAACACACATCTCCAAAAGGTATGAAGAAAATTACAGAGATGAAAATGCTACTTGGAAGTCCAAAGATAAAATGCAGAAATACAGAAATCTTACCAATTTGTGCATAACCATCACACAGATCCAAGAGAACAAGGACTATCGT
>NW_008239547.1:6592306-6603110 GCF_000691975.1 Corvus brachyrhynchos | reverse complement strand
ATGTGCAGCAAATGCAGAAATGAAAACATGACTTAAGATATTTGTTTTAAAATCAATGTTGAAAGTTATGATGCCACCCTGGAGTCTTCACTGACCCTCTGCTAGAACAAACTGTATTGTTGTGCACCTCTCATGACTCAAAAAGAACTGCAAAACAGAAGGGGTCAAGTACGAGGTGATGAGACCAGAGACAGGATGTCTGTGTGTTGTGGGTAGAAAAAGGTTGGGCTGAGCACAGGCAAGAAGCAAGTAAGGCAGACTCTGAATGCGTGATACAAAACAAAGGGGGAGAAGGGATAAAAGCAGATAAAAATCAGTCCGGGTAAAGCAACAAGGATGGAGGAATCATTAAAAATCATTGGAGGAATGATCAAAAAGGAATATATTTATCTTTCAGCTCGAAGCTGCTTTTACAATTGTACTACCAACACGCCAAAAACCAATACATTGACTTGTTACTTTAAAAATGTTATTTTCCAATATGTTTGTTAAACATAAAATCTTAAGAACAAAGTTTTCATTCAAGACCACATGCACAAAAAAAAAAAAAAAAAATTGGGGGCAGAATCTGCTACCTAACTGCAGCCTGTTCTTCCACCAAAGGCCAGAGGCCTAGCCTTTACTTCCCAAGCTTCCTGAAGCTCACAGATATCCCAAGGACAAAGCCATGCTGGGTTTGCATCCCAGTTATCCAGCAGCCCAGTACCAGAGGAGGCCCCGAGCTAACCTCGGCCACCAGGGGCAGGAGGACACGCAGGCACAGGGGCCGTGCCCAGGGCCTTCCATGGTGCAGGGATCACCCACTGCCAGCACCTTCCCCGGAGCACAAACGCCTGGCAGGAGTCACAGTGTCAGACAGCACCATATTGATATATCCATGGGAACCTGTTTTGAGATAATCAGCATGAAATCAGAGACAAAAGAGCAACTGAAGTGTTCCCTTAAGTTCTCTTCTTCTTTTCTACCCACAACCACACATAATTTCACTGCTGTTTAACTGCAAATCTATATTCAAAAATTAAAACACACAGTAAGGAGAAAAACAAAAACAAAAAAAACCCTACAATCAGGTATGTGAAAATATGAGAGCAGTTGTACAATATAAGTTCAGGTTCTCATGTAGTAATATAAAACCTCAGTGTTTGGATTGCATGAACTGTGACTCAAATACTTGTTACAAAAATAATTCTTTACCATAATATTTTTTAAAGAAATGTGACTTAATGTCGAGAGCTTACTTTTCACAAAACATTCATTTCCAGTCCAATTTAACTTGGCAATGTCCCCTTCACTTAAATAACCATTTTTGCCCAGGGGAAACTAGTTTCTAGATTTAGAATTTGCATCACTGGTTATATATGGAATTTTAAATTATTTTTTTGTTTCCTTTAGCTTTCAAGAACAGTATTGGTTTCTTTTTCTCCGTGAAACAACCAGTTAAATCTCTCCTACTTATTATTATTTTTATCACAGACTTGATCTCTAGGACCATCTGTTACAGGAATCCTTCCCATAACTATACCCATGAAAAAGTACAGAAAACCCTCCATAAAATTATAACTCAAATTTCTATGTCTGACACAGAGAGAGTAACTGGATATTGTGAATGCAGGATTCTAGACACTTACCCAAGTAAATTATCCTAGAAGGAAGGATGACATTTAGCTGCACAGAGTGTGATTTGAAAGATTAAAATACAATTGCATTTCCAAACTCTTCACACCCTTTTAGCCTCCATTGACTGACTGAATAAATGCATATGGATTTCTGCCAGCTAGGAATAGTCACAACAACCAGCTCCAACAAGGAAGTGCCACTGAGAGCTGTGCATTCACAGGGAGCATCAGGTGGGACTGACACACAGCTCAGAGCAGAGGCACCCGCAAAAGATCCTGTTGTTCACTCATGAAACTGGATTTTACCTTGATGTTTATTTTACCATCTGAACTTTGAAATCTACTACATATGATTTTAACAAGAAATAGCAAAATACTAACCAGAAGAAAGCTCATAAATCTTAATTTCAGAATCTCTTTTTAAGAGCTGTTCACTCCCATGCAAATAAATCAATCACTGATTACTATTTAAAAGTTAAAACACTAGGATTTCAAAACACATGTATGAACACCTATGTCAAGTGGTTAATTACAATCCTTATTTTAACAGTGATAGTGAACAGGGCACAGAATTTCAAATTAAAGATCATCCTCAACATATTTTACTGAGTTTGGAGATCCAATAAATTTAAGTCTAGCTATAGCCGCAGTTGAAACTTTGCTAGCAACTAGAAATAAAATACTTTCTAATAAAATCTGAAACTGTTTTTTCCCCTAGTTACAAACAAAACGGAATAATACTATGAATTGTTAGGCAAAATATTCTGCCACTGGACTTAATATTATGAATTTTAACTCTGTTGATTTCAGTTATATTTCTCATAAACTTAATAAAAACAAGTCCCTGAAAGTTCTCCAAAATGAAGAGAAAACAAAACAAACAGGAAAAAAAAGAGATTTTAAAGATCCCAATTCCTAATAGCTGTGGTTCTACCTCCCAAACACACAGGAGATTGCCGTCCTCTAATAAGCAAACCAACCGTCTGAAAATCAAAATTTCTTTTAGGATTATATGCAGGTTCTCAATCATAACTTCTTTTTCCAACCTGTATTTCACATTGGTTATTATAACAGTGTTCTCTGAAGAGGAGAAAGTGGGGAGAGACCCACGCCAAATTAGCACAGACTACAGTTTACTGAATGAATACTGCATATATAGCACAGAGACAACTTTTTTCCAAGCTAGAAAAACAGATGAGATCCAAAACTCCTAACAGACGCCTAGGAATCAAGAGATCTAATTAATTTCAAATGTTGAAAGACCTTCTTCAAGGTCTGTAGATCACTTGTATCACTTTACTGCACAACACAGCTCACAAATTACTTCAGAGATGTCATTACTGCTTGTAAAGCTCACTGACCATAGCCTGAAAGTTTCTTTTAGCCCAAGCAGGGAAGCATGGTCTGCTATGTTCAGGATCAGCTACAATTTCCAAATTTTGGTTCTTCTAATCTAATGCAATGTCCTTCCAGAGGAAGGTCAGGAAAGAGGATAAAGAAACCACCATATATTTAACTGTAAAATTGAGCTATTGATAAATAGCACAAAAGCGTAACTGCTCCCAGTCATTTCACATACACAGCCTCATCTACTGACAACTCCTAAATGACCCCCTCCATAGAGAGCTTGCATAGAAGTGAAAAAATGTAGGATAGCAATTCAAAACATCTTTGCTGACCAAGCACGGTTTCTTTCCCATGCAGTACTACTTTCAATATCTGAAATGAATGTATTTTTTCCAGGAACAAAGATGGTAATAAGTTTCTTTTTCAGTTGGAAGCATCCATTAGGATGTCATAAAACAAATAACAACATGGCAACAAAAAGGTACTGCTTCCCAGAATGCTAATGTGCAGGGATAAAATGCAAAACAGAAACAATTTTAAGCATGCCAGTAATTCTAACTGCTAATTCTAAATCTAGAAAAGAATCCCTGTACCATCAAGTCTTGGATCTTCATTCAGTAACACTGCATCTTTATCATATCACTTTGGGTAGCCTGACTTTACAAAGCCCTGGAGTACTCTGTATCTTCTGTAAGTTTTGTCTCCCTAAAATCCATCTTTTAGATGCAGGAATAACTCATCAATTCCCACTGTTAATGAAATACCAACACAGCAAAGAAAAGAATCTTCTAAAATTTCAACACCCTCTCATATTGGTTTCAATACTGTTGAAAGTAAATACTTTCACTTCCCATCTGATACCTTCTAGATCTCAGCCACAGCTGTGTAAGAATCATTTTGTAGACAAAAAAAATAAGCAAGCAAAAAGTCTGAGATACAACTTTTTTTAACTAAGGCTGGGTGGGGTTTTATTTAAAAGAAAATTACGAATCAGTAGTTGAAGGCTGACTCTTCTGATTACAGAGAGAAGAACATCACAGTGCAGACTCTCCCTCTAAGAACCACAGTGGAAAAGAGCATGGGAAATGCTACACAAGGTGGATGAAAATTCACTCTTAATTTTGGGATTAGCTCTATTCCATAACTTTGTCTGAGCATTCAACTATTGCAGTTTTCTGCAACATTTTCACACCAACAAAAACAGTAATAAAGTGCCACTCACAGCACCAAAAACATTGATGTTATTGATACTTTGTTCAAACCACCATAAGCTACAGGAGGACAGCAGAAGTTTTGCAGTGCAAACTGCACCTACTGATGGCAAAACAAAGGTAGTCCAGCAACATGGTTACAGCATTCGCCTGCCTTAAAAGAAATGGTATTAATTTCCAGTATCATTCCAAAGAAATAAAGATAGAAGTAAATCAATAGGAGTTGGACTTCCATGATCCTTGTGGGTCCCTTCCAACTCAGGATATTCTATGATTCTAACACCAGTTAACGGAAAATGTGAATTCTTGATGATCTGAGAATCTTGTCTTAGCTGAATGACTGTTGGTCTAAACACTCCTTTCCAATTTGCAGGCCCAAAATGTAAGTGTGATGAGAAAGGAAAACAAAACAAAGGGGGAAAACCATTTTGTGCAAATTCTCCAACCAGCTTTCATCAGTAATTTTCCATTAATGCCAACCACAGCTCTTTAGCCAGCTTCTATACTAGTTAAGGATTAGAAGCAGGAGCTTTGGCCTGAAGACTAAGTTCTTTCTCCACCCAGTTCAGGCTACTGAGAGCTCCAAGTTTAAAACCAGTCCTCCCAGAAGCAACACAAGAGCTGATGATGCTCCTACTGCACCAGCTGAGGGGATGGGTTACGGTGGCATATAGGGCCTACAAAATCAGCAACAAAAGTTAAAGTTGAACACAGTAAAACTATCTCTGAACTTTGGTCAACTTCAACAAAAAGGTTTCAGCTCAGGAAATGAACATCCCAACAGTCCATTTCAGCAATTCTGGAATATTTGCTTTCAAAGTTGATTTGTAAGGAGACAGAACTCCTTACAAACTGTCCATTCTTCTTACAGAAGATATGGAGAAAGTAGTAACTACTCCAGTGAAGGCACCACCTCTGCATACTGCTTGCAATAGTCCATCGAAATAATAAATTGCTAGACTTAAAAGATTTATTAATGCTGGCTAGATCTTCACATACATTTCAGAGATGTATGGCACACATATTAAATATTCTGCAGGATGAAGTGAAAAAGATCACTCCATATGTCAGAATGCACATAGAAAATTACACGTTTTAAAATTTCTATTTATCCAAATTCAAAGAAATTGAAAAGAAGCAAAAGTAATGCCAATTCATTTCAACATAGAAAGCTCAGAGAAAGGCTATAGATATGTTTTCAGTTTGCAAAGTGTAATTCATATTCTTGCAAAGATGTTAAACAAGGAAGATATTTAGACCACGCCTGACATGCAGCTGGCTGGCAGGACAAAGACAAGGACGGCCATCAGGCAGTGCTAGGCACTGCTCACTCATTGCCCTTCCAGCCTCAGGACACATAGCAGAGAGCAGCTAGAAAAAGGCATTCACGGTGTCAGCTGCTGTATGGTGTCCCACCAGGACTGGTTTTTGTATCATCTGACCTGAGCAAGGCCTGAAGATGCAGTAAACATACCCTGGAGGACTGAAAAACCTTCAGTAGGCACATAAAATTAGGTAAACCAGCTATGACCACACAGTGAAGGGGTTTTCATTGCTTTTAAATACATTATTCTTATTACAAAACCCAAGGCAAAAAATATCCAAATATAAATCCAAAAATATCCAAAACAACTTAAAATACAGTAGTCCTTCCATTATTTGAGACCTATAAGTTTAAGTCCTGTCATTCTGTTTCAAGTACCAATTTACCCAGCCAAGACTGTTGATCTTGTATAACTCACTTTCAAAGAAAATATTAATCAGATGGCAGTGCACAAATAGAATTTCTTAGAGGTAAGTTCAGATATGACTAGTCCTAGTATGTGTGCATCTGAAGGTTTCTGCAGCTAAATATGAAAATACTGACTTCATACAGGGTGTACATTTATTGGTTTGATGTGAACAATGTAAAAATGAGGTTTTGGGAAGGCTTTGTACGACATGATGGTGCCTCTTAGGAGAAGCAGGGCACAGACAGAACAATCAGATAAGGCTGGTAACAGAAGAAAAAAGAAAGCTGCGCAGGAGGCATCATTAGCAAGGTGCAATATGGGCCTAGGTTCACTGATGAAGGCCATAGCAGGCTGCATTTGTAAATTTTTGATGCAGTGGATCCTTGATACATGACCTCTGACAAATGCTTAAGTAGGTAATACCAAATACCAAATACCAAAACAGTAGTACTGAAAGGCACATAGATCACCTCTGTGCTGGACTTCTGGCTAAGGGAACAAGAACATTTTTTGAACGAGAATTTTCTGTAAACCAAATAGGCTTTGTTTTTAAAGAAAGGCTATCCTTGTACAATCCACGTTTTAGCAGGATTTTTTCTGTGTGCACAACACTGCATGTTTAATTTGCTTCTGAAGTGCTTATGTCTTGACTTTTGTCAAGTAGGTCAGTTACTTCACAACGTGCAACCCATCATGCCCTAGCTCTTGAAAACACCAGTATTCCCTTTAAGCAAAATTCCATTAGGTATATGGGGCAGACATTTTAAAACTTCCTTCTATTTTGCTAAAATCTCATAATTCTTATAAAACCCAGCAGACGAGATACACAAATACTAACTAATCTCATGTCAGATTCTCCCTTATGGCAGTTCCAAGAAGATGGAGGGAGAAAAAATATGTAAATGAACAAATAAATGGCTTTTTAAAAAGCAGTCCATTCTTAGGAGCCTGTGCATTATGCAGCAAAAACATGATTGACCCATCATGAAAAGGGCTGAAAAGGTTTATCAGTGATGCACAGTTGCACAGAACATTATCTGAGCTAGCAATGCATGACCTAGTGACATTAGCAGTTTACAAAGAAAAAAAAAAACCTGATTTTTGTGGGGTGAAGGGGAAAAAAGGAGAGGAGCTGATCATTAAGAACTGTCTTTTCTTGAAATAGCCTAGGAACTCTCCATCTAGTCTCTGTTTCAGGAACAGCCTTTTGGCCAATTTCATTGTATGGTATCAGCTTTGCTTCACACCATCATATTTGTGGTAAGATGTTCCCTTTCACCCCCTCACTACAGCTCCGTACTTGAAAAGCTGACTATAGAAATCATGCTTCAAACAGAGAAATCACATCTGAGCACATGAGCTTATGCTGCCTTTTCTCAAGTTAAGCCACCACTGGGTCTGACTGTGACTTGCTGATGTAAAGAGTAAGTGGAGTCTAGGCTATGGGTAGCCCAGCCAGTGAGGACTTACACAATGCATACACCAAGGTGCTTACACAGCTTGCACAGGCAAAAGTTTGCATCCAAATGAGATACGGAATCTGACACATAAAGCTTTTAACTATTGTTACTTATGGCTGCCATTAACTGCTGTAAAAGAATCTTGACAGCAAATAGGTAGATGTAGGAATCTACAAGTTTTGAATCCACTGCCATAATTTTCTTAAAGTAAACTTCTAAATGTGAAGCACTGAGAAATGTGGAAGCTCAGCCTAAGTAATAAATCATCAAAACCAGAAGGTAACGTCTGTACATTACAGTTACCCTCTTCCTCAAAAGAGAAAAACATAAAAAATCTGTTAGGTGTTCTTCATTATCATGGGTCTGTACAAACTAACAATAAAACAAATAAAAAAGCATTCAGAAACAAACAAAAGCAAAGCATTCTGGTGACCGCACAATATTCAGAGAGGCAATTTTGCACATGTGGATTTTTCTAGAAGTTCACTACCTTCTTAGAAATTTGAGGGGAAGAAAAAAGAGGAAAAAAGGTAAATTCAACTTTACTATTCTCCAGAACAAGTCACTTGATAAATACCTCCTAATCAAAACTCTTTCAAAATTCCCCTTTTCTTTCAGATGCCAATTTATAAACAGTTGTAAAATATTACAGAAATTGAGATTTTTCTGGCAAGGTACCAGTGATGTAGAGATATTTTGTTATAAAAAACCAATTCCTACTGAAAAATAATTCCTCCACCTGTTCCTTAAAACACTACTAGTGGATTGTGTATGGAACTTGAATTAGAGAAGACAATTCAAAAGCATGATTTTGAAGGCAGATTTGATGAACATTTCCTTAGGGAGTACATAAGACAGGCAGATGTCAAACAGTTCCACTAGTACTAAAATTTCCAGTTAAATCTCTCTGAGGTTTGACATCCCTCTCTCTTTTTCTTTCTCCCTCTCATACTGCCAGAAAGAGGGCCTGTAACAGTGAAAACCATGCATCTCTTAAAAGCTTAAAATAGCCCACAGCTGATTTAATGGTTCTAAAAGTTCTTGATTTATTAAAGCAGATTTACCCACTTCAAAAAGTAAAATATTTCCTGAACTTCCATCAATATGAGCATGAAAACAACTTCCACACAAAACACAGTAACTCAGACACTACATGACATGGTCTTTACAGTTCCTAAAGGTACCACTGACAAACTAAACGACTGTTAGAGACATGAATTTGCACTTTGAGACCTGTCACTGACACATATACCCAAGCAGGATGGAAGGGCTCTCACTTGAAGAACAGTGAGAAATAAATTTGAAATGTCAGAAATGTCTCCTTTCAGTGCATTAGTCTCAGTCATCATTTATTTAATTTTTAAAAAAAGTACATTTGGCAACACTACCAATTTAAGAAACCTTATGACTTGCAGGAACACTAAGGAATAAACATCCAGCATTCTCTCACAACTCAGATAACCAGACTATTGTTCTTTCATTGTAAAATGGTAAAAATATCATCAGAGTTTTCTACTGTGAAGGGGTTTTCCCACCCCAGTGTCTCACCCACCAACATCTGTATACCATACAACCTCAAACGATCTAACAACAAAAACATAATAGCTAGTCTAATATGAAATAACATTTCAGAAACAGAATCATCCTATTACATTTAATAGTCATCATCTTTAACCAAGAGACCTTCAGTGAGCATGACTCCAGGGTAACAGACCTGCAACAAAGCACACTTCAAAAAGTTGTTTTACCCCAGTCTGTCCCATTGTTTTGCATGTACAGACATTTATTACCCATCGGTCTCCCCAATGAAAACTTACTTCTCAGACTCTATCCATAAAAAGGGTCAAGAGTAGAGTAAAGCATAAAAAGGAAACCCAAAACTCTTCTTTTTCAAATTTGAAGACAGCTTGCCCATTTGAAACTGTGGCATTGCACCGACAATGGCCCCAGACAAAAACCAACAAAACGTAAAAATAAATAATGTATGAGGTATTTTCTGTGTTCTAAAAACAGGTTACAACTCTAGCCTTGAAACATGCCACAGTTTAAAGGAGAAGAGAGACAGAACACACATGTACCTTGACCCAACAAATGAAACAACCAACCAATAAAGATTTTCTGGGTTTTTTGCAAATAACTACTAAGATGCAGGAACTTACCCGCATTACATGCACGTGTAATGTGCAAACACACATGCACTTACTATTTCCATCAAAGCCTTTCTTCCCATCCATAAAAAAAAAAAAAGGCACACCAAGAACAAGGCACAAAACCCACACATCTCTGACCAAAAACTTCACTGCAGCCTGTGTTGTTGTAGATGGAGAAATCCGTGCCATCAGAGAGAGCTGCATCCTGCTACACTGTACACCACTGATGCTGTAAGAATTAATCATTCACAGATCAACAATTGGTTCTTTCACCTCTCTGGCTTTCTCAGATCAGATCATTATGTATTTTTTCCACCTACTGATCCTGTTAGACTCAATTTTTCAACTGCATGTAGCAAAGACATCTGAAAAATATTCCTATTTCTAGAATGCACCTCACTGAAAGAAACTAGTGAGGGTACATATGCTTCCACGGGCTTCACAACTTTACCAGTGTCAAAAAGTGACTGAACATTGAATTCTGTACTAAAATCACAATCTAATAAACTGTGAAAAAATGTGGAAGGCAAACTGAAGGGCACCAAAGTCCTTCTTTCTGGCTTTCTACCAAAGGCAGTTCATGTGAACAAATCCATGAGATAGCTGACCTTCTAGCAAGTAAAGTTTTAGGACTAAATACTTCAGCTAATCAAAAACTAAATTACACATATACATTAACTCAACCCACATCTTTAAAATAAAGCTGTATTCTGGCGAGCCAGAACGGCACCGCATTCAGTCACGACTAAACCAACAGGAACATGGCTTTTTTAATACCTCTGCAGAGAAAGAGAGAGCGAGGCAGTATTCATGATGAGTACTGTACTTCATCATGACAGTAACGGAAGAAAAAGTCACTGGAAGAGAAGGTTGTCATGGGAAGCATTTCTCCCACTTTTATCGCTGGCAGGGTTTGTCCTTTAAACGCTCACCCCTGCAGAGGCCTGGCAGGTGACATCCCGGCAGGTGACGTGAGCTCGGCACAGCCAGCCCTGCCAAGGGCGAGGGACACTCCCCTGGGCCACAGCCGAGCCCCAGGTGTATGAGCCCGCCGGGACCGACCGTAATATCACCTCACGACGTTCTGAAGGGCGAAGGGTCTCGGCAGCGCAGACCCGGGGCTAAAAAACTGCACCCTGCCAGAGGATGCGGCGCGGCGCGGGGGGAGGATGCTCCCAGCCCCCGCTAGAAGGGTCCCGCACAGCACTCCCCGGGGACATGAGCAGCTCTGGAGGCGGAATGTACCGCGGTATCCCCGTGAGCCCCGCGGAGGCGGGCACGGGGACC
>NW_008239547.1:6587285-6591446 GCF_000691975.1 Corvus brachyrhynchos | reverse complement strand
CCCGCGGTGCCCGGCCAGGCGGAGGCCGCACTGCTGGCCCGGGGGCTCCTCGGGGACCCTCCGTGCTCGTGTTCGCAGCAGGGACCCCGCGGGAGGCCCGATCCAGGCCGGAGCCCGAGCCCGGCCCGGCCCCGCTCCTGCCCCGCCGTGAGGGGCCCGCATGCGGTAGGAAATAGTCACTGGTGTCCCAGAGCTTTGTAGGGACTGCACGAATTCTCTGAAAACTTGTTAAGCTTTCCTGTAGACTGACGGTTCCAAAGATAACAGGCCACAGAGAAATGAGAGGGTGTAAAGTGCCCCTTTGTACGCTTCCACGTGTTCAGGGCTTTCCCAGTCAAAATCCTTTTTGCCATATTCAATGTAATGCTAAAGATGGGGATAGTTTTCATTAGTCTTCTTTGTTGGTATTTTTTTCTTTAAATCTTTGTAATCGAAGTAAATTTCTTGACTGCTGGAGATCTGAGTCATGGTAGTTGAATGGGTACACTCATAATTTGATAACAGTAAAGCACTTTTATGTATTTATAAAAGATGCTTTGACTTACAGCCCTGTGTCCAGGGAGCCATTATTTATTCTATCAGGCATCTCATGATATCTGATGTTTTCACAAGATCTGCTCAAGTCAGATGATTACATGAAAGACTTAAAAGTTTCTATCCTACTTTTTTTTTTTCAGATCACACATTGCAAAGAAAAAGTAATTTTAATTTTCAACTACCTTTTGAATGTTTATTGATGAAAATGTACTCTAGTGGGGTACAAAGAATTAAGAAGAAAGAAAAAGAATGTGAGGTTTTTACAAAATAAAACTGTTTTGGGGATGTCTTCTGTAACTAATTTTGTGATACTCCCCTCCCCAAGCATGGATGGGCAGCAGAGTTGGAGTTACATCATCCCTTTGTGTTTGAGTAACTCAAGATAAATTAAGGATAGGTTTACATCTTTTTTATATTCGTGTATTCAGTAGTTTGCATCCAGACAAAAGGAAATTAAATTTTTGCTGAGCTCTGGTTTAGAAACGCTATCTAGGAGGATGTCATGCTAACTAGTGCCTTCCACCACCATGTCATCGCTTGCTGAGGGCACCTCAGCTCCTCCACTGGAGCTCACCCTGCTCTCCAGCTGAGCCTGAGCCTCTGCCCAGCTCACCCTTCTGCTCAGACCAAGCCTGATCTTAACCTGGCAGCAGGGTACATTAAATCTCAAATGGGCATAAGCAACGATCAGAAAATCTAAACACAATTTTTTAAGAATCAGATCATCTCAGTATATACACAACAGAACAGTAAGATGTTACTGAAACACCTGGCTTACCACACCATTCAAGAGAGCCTCAAGCTAGTGAGATCTCTGTGGAAGAATTATCTGACCTGCCCTGTTAAATTCCACCTCCCTGTAGGATATGTACTTAATTTACATACTCATTTTTGGCCTCTAGCCTCCTGGCATGACTACTCCTAGGGCACCAGTGCCATTGGCTTTTAAGTACTTTTTGGGTAATGCTAACTGGCCAACTGTGTTGCCTTGCTGTATCAATCCCACTAGATTTTTGCATAAACATTTCACAACCTCTAAATATTTAGAAACTTGTTACAGCTGTAAATCTATTGTAGCAAAGACTTAGACAAAACTTGCAGTTTATACTTACTCCACAGTTTTCATAAACTTTGAAAAAAAACAGACCACATAATGATGGAGATGGGTTAAGTATGAAGTTTGGTTCTCTAAATATATAAGTAGAACTTAAAAAGACATGTTTTCTTTATTAGAAATGAATGATTTAAACTTTGCTTTTTATTTAAAGCTAATATTCTAAAACTAAACTTTTTAATTTTTTAATGTATTTAAAATTAGTGATCACTGGCTGTGACCATGTAATCACTAGATTAATCACTAGATGTGACTATGTGATCACTAGATGGATGCCCTTTAAGGTCCCTTCCAACCCAAAGCATTCTATACTCTATCCTTTATTCTGTTATTCTGTATAGCTACCTATTTTCTTACTTGCATACTTTCATTCTAAATTTTTACCTTTATTCCTCCTCTTTTCACTCTAAGAGCTTATATATATATTATAATGACAAAGGTGCTACAGTACATATTTCAAATCAAAGAAAAGGGATGCTGCTCTAGGGTAATGGTATCCTGCTGGTATCTAAGAGCTGAGAAGAGTACCTACGTGAAATATGTACCATGAAAACATTTGGGGTTTGATTATGATTATTTTATTTCAGCTATCTGAAGTGCATGATGCAAAGGTAATTGCATTATTTGATAAATATTTGTAGAGTAAAGCAAGAACAGCTCACTGTACCTTACTTATGTGCTTAGACATCAATGTATGTCTTTCTTTGATTAGAGACTATTCTGTTCTTGAGATTCATGATTATGTATTTTAATGAGTTTGCCCTCCTGAGCAACTGCATCAGCTGAGGAACACCATAAAGCTCCCTAAACTAAGGCCAAGGCTTTCACGATTGGTTAGCATGGACATACCTCTGTTTAAAAAGTGCCTATTCCTGCACAAAAATATTTTAAATCTGTAGCTCCACTATACAAAAGACAATGGATTTTAATAGGCTAAAATTAATGATGTGACCCATTAAATTTTGTGCTTGAAATCTTCTTGGAACGTTGTCGAAAAATGTGTTCCAAACCAGCAGATATAGGTCAGTGTTTTCCTTATATAAGCTTTTTATCTATTTTAAGCAGATAAAAATTATAACTATTATTTAATCCAAAACTATTTCCTGCTCACAAGCCAAATTATTTGGGAAGCACAGTTTAAAACAACAAAAACAAAACCAAAAAACAACCATTAAGATAGGTGAGTGGTGATAACCAGATCTTTTGATTCTGCTCGTCTTTCAAATACAGCCTGAGAAATTCATGCCACACAATACCTTCTCCACACCGCCATCTGATGTTTAGTAGGAGTTAGACTTGCAGTTTGGGTGTACAGCCACTCTAAAATGCCATTGTGTCAATTTTCTCACAGAGCTAATCATTGTCTGGAGTTTAAGCAAAAGCTTAAAATTAACATTCCCGTGTACAAAGTGTTTGGTCTGGTCAACTGAATCATACCCTAGACTTTGTTGATTGTAATAGCTACATTTCTTTTGATGATAGTAATAAATTCCAAATCAGTTAAAACCAGTCATGAACACACCTGAGGAATGTTACTATCCCTCTGACAATTCTTATTGTTAATATTTACATTTACTGTTACAAGCCTGAATTCAGTAGCATTAAAAGACTTCCTTCCTGAAGGCAAGTTCAGAATGCATCACACTTGATTCTGACCCAGGCTGTATGGCAAAGCCTTTTACTGTGCTGCTCCTCAAGGGAATGCATTCATGGATCACCTCTTAGATTCCCTCCCCCAAGGATTTGCATAGACTACTCCTGTGGCAGATTCCCCCTTTGCTGAAGGTGTTGATTCCTCCAGGATTAAGGCAGTATTCTCTTTCTTGAAGGTACAAATCCAGTGCTTGCCAGAAAACATCCTTTCAGCCTCGACACAATTTATCTGCCAGCCCCTACCACTGTGCCCTCACCAGAGACAGGTGGAGGTTTCTGTGGTACACAGCACATAGGTGCAGCTACTGTTCACAGGAAAGACATCCAGACCTAACAAGAACTATGTAAGAGATGGGACCTGGTTTAAAAATACTCAAATGGTATCAGTGAAGTTATTCCTCTGGTTCCTGTTTCGCAGGAATCAAGTGCCTTACTTGAATCAATGAGAAATAGGAAAAGAATAAATCAAGATTTCTTTTGAAGATCAAGGCAGAATTTTGGGCTATTTAATTAATGTATTTAACTTTAGTGTGTAAATTAGGATATTAATCTCGTGCTAGCCCATGAAGAGATAGTATTCTAGGCAATAATGCAGAGCACAAAGTCGTGCTCCTATTCTGAAGTGTGTGGCAACCACAGGACCCTGACTATTGCCACTTACTATACAGGAGGAAATAGTTGCTTCAAGAAGGAAGGTGATACACAAGAGACTAAGTGTTGGAGTACTTTCCAAAACATACATAGCCCAGGTAAGTGTGTATTATCTTCAATTATAATCTTTTTTTATTATTGCCATGTTTCTCACCAGCTTGAAATCACTGCAGAAAGAGGCAGTTTCCCCACAAGTAGGGAAAAAA
>NW_008239547.1:6584864-6587135 GCF_000691975.1 Corvus brachyrhynchos | reverse complement strand
GGAAAGATTGTTCATTGTTTTAGGGGAAACACTTCAAGAACAACTGCTAGAATATTTTTTTATATATACATATATGTATAGCAGTTCTTTTTGGTTTTATTATTTCTTCAGGGATTGAACAAGATAAGATCTGCACTCAGAAGCAGCCAGAAACCCACCCATTACACTTATGTGGGAAGATCACCCACGCTGCACATATCTGCAGTGAGCTTTGGGAGGGAGGAGGCAGTTCAGCAAAGTGCACTATGGATGCCCTTGCATTGTGGAGGAAGGCACAGGCAATTGGATTTAACCAGCTGGGTGGAATTCGATTTGATTAGCTTTGGCACAGTTTCACATACTCTCAATTCATCAGTGAATGGAGTAACTATATTGGAAAGCTACTGGGGAAAAACAACATTGCCCCTGATGCTACTGTCACAGGCAGATAGAGCACAATCCCATACAGTCTCGCTCTGTGTTTTCCTCTCTTCATTGTCTCCCTAGTTAGTTTTTTTGTGCCAGTCTGTGTCTTCCTGGATCAGGATTGGCTGCCTTTTCTTGGTCTGAGATCTTGGCATGTAAAGAGCAGTAATTACTCCATGGTATGTGACTGATGACTATGAGCAAGGGTGGGAGTGCCCCCTCTTGAACAATAAAACCCCTTGTAGAGAAAAGCCTAACTAAACAAAACAAAATGTGTAAAACCAGGCACTGCTGCCACAAAGCACTTTGCCAGCTAGAGAGTCTATATGGAGTATGAATAAGAGTCTACTGTGTTTTAGTCTGTCCTGCCTGTGAAAGATCCCATTCTGTAAAGACGTATTTGTTAGTCTCTTCTTATTTCATACCAGTCTAGGCAAATATAACTTGCTTAGTTTCAATGAAGCTATGCCTAATTTCCACTAAGAATGAGAACTGAAGCAGGCCCAGCAATTTGGGATAGCGTGTTGATACAAAACCATCTCCTCTTGAATTCATCTTGAGAAAATAAATTCCCCTACTTTCACCGTCAATACCTAGTAATTTGAAACGTTTACATGTAGTATGAGCTTACAAGTCCTGTAATACGAGTTAATATGGGGTAATATGCAAGGGACTGAAGTCTTTAGAAACATGGTTCACCAAAAAAGCATGTGTTTATACATACATAGAGCTCCCTCTATGAAGAAGAGTATAAGGGAAGTTTATTGCTTTATCTTATAGCTCCGCAAAAGACCACCTTTTTAAAGTAGAATAAAAAAGGGTTTTGTTTGAAGGATAGATCTGAAGAAAAGTTAAAAGATTTCAGAGACAGGGAATCAAGCTAAATATAGTGAGCTGTACAGAGGCATCTCAAGAATTATTCCTGTGAAACACATTCTCAAACTAAGTTCCCCTAAGTATTAACATCTGTATTGAGTGAAAATAGACTTTCCTCAGTTAATTTTCAAATCAAGAGGTGAAATTAAAAAGTGAGAAAATTCTCAGTATGAAAATTAAATTGAAGCATCCAAGTTTTCAATAGAAAAGTGTCCAGGCATGAGCCTTTTTGATTTTTAGCAAGGTACTACAATTGTGAATACCTGTAGGAACTCACTTGGAACTGAAGTGAGGCAAAAAAATCACCCTTCTCCAGACAAAACCCCCATGTATATGTTTGGAAAATACAGAAAATGGAAATATGGATCTTAAAGGTAAAGAACCAAAAATTAATTAATGTACTTAACAAATGATCAACAGATATGTAATTTTGAGTGTGTACTTCTTACACGTTTTGTTCCACTTCCTCAGGTCCTATATGGGACTAGGGAGGACATTTTCCTTTGAAAAACAATGCAAGATTGAAAACTATACATGGAAATGGGCCAAAAGGTTTTCTTGTGAATTCTGTGCACCATTACTGGTTACTGGTATCAATGTCCTTTGAGAAGAAAGGCTACAAAATCAATAAAAGTAATAAAAATGTTACCTCTTTGTATTCCAGAGTTCTTTCCCTCTCAATGAAAAAGTATCCAGGACATAAGCAAGCCTACAGAACTAAAATTGAGGCTTCCATGTGAACATTTAAAAATTTCCCCTCAAATACAGTAAAAGCTGGCATGATCCTTAGATTAAGTTTCCATTAGTTGGGGGAGGGGGGAAAAAAAGAAGAAAGCTTTCTCCTTTTATCAGGTGAAGCTGTTACAGTGGGGAAACTGCAACACGCGTATCAATCAATGAGGCCCGTGGAAAAGAAATATCTATGGACCAATTCTTGACAGATGTTTCAGAGATGTTTATTTCCCCAGCCGCATGGCCGGAGCTCTGCCG
>NW_008239547.1:6584202-6584697 GCF_000691975.1 Corvus brachyrhynchos | reverse complement strand
CCCCCCCAGGGCCCCTCTCCCAGGACCACATGGCAGGGGGGGAAGGGACCCCGACATTTCACCCATTCATTTTTAACAAGAAGAGATTTAAAACTTAACATTGAAAACAACTGGATAAACATAACAAGAACAGTTTCAAAACAAAAGAAGCCACCCTCCTGAGTCTTTAAATGTCCAAACAGATTCTCTGGAACATCTTAAGGCTTACAGAAGGGAGACAGGACTCTCCGAGCAAGCTTTGTGGGGAAACTGAGGCAGGAGAGGGTTTCTTCCATTTGTACCTGTTGGAACTCTAAACAACAATAGTTAATTTCTTCCCTTCTCCTCTTCATCCCCCACTCGGCATTGGAAAGGGATTTTTGGGGAAACAATTGGCAAAGGCATGGTTTTGTGAGGGAAACCATGGGTGAAAAAACGGATTGGGAATACATTGGGGGTAATAGGACATAGGGTAAAAGGGAAAGGTGGGATTAGGAAAGGGAGACTGTAGGGGGG
>NW_008239547.1:6574396-6583743 GCF_000691975.1 Corvus brachyrhynchos | reverse complement strand
GGGCGGGCGCCCACGGCGCCTCGCTCCACTGCCAACACTGCAGCTCGCGCCGCTCCACCCGCACACGGGAACTGCCTCACTGCTGCTCACAGAGTGCTCGGTCCACATGGCCTGGGTCGCACGGTCCCTGAGCCAGGCTTCCCTTCGCCAAGACACAGCTGCCATTGCTCAACAGTCTCGGTAATTAAATAATATTCACGAAAATATTCTTCCATCGGCATATATTTTGACTCAGAAATTAACTGTGTCCAAACGGTCTTCCAAAAGTCTTTGGTAAGAATCAAGTCCCGAGAAACGTAGAAAAAGTTCTTAAACAACCATGAAAGGAAATGTTTCAGTTCCTTTTGAGCTTGAATTAAGCTAAAATTTACAAATCGTTGCTCAATAATCTTTTCAAGTTTAAGATAAATGTCCATATGCAGCTCGGAGAGCCAAGAGTCTTTCCACGGTTCCTCCATGGTTTAGAGATGGAATAGCAAAATAAAAACAAGAAGAGAAATCCAGAGTTTACTCACAGATCACAGTCACTGTCCTTAGGGATCAGGGATCGTTCTGCTCGCATTAACCACCATTTGTTACAGCGGGGATACTGCAACATGCGTATCAATCAACAAGGCCTGTGGAAAAGAAACATATATGGACAAATTCTTGATAGATGTTTCAGAGATGTTTATTTCTCCAGCCGCATGGCCGGGGCTCTGCCGAGGAACTGTTCCAGTCACGGGACCAAGGGTCCTTCTGCCCACGCAGGGAACACAAACCAAGCAATGTGAACAAGGCTGACCAGGGCAGGGAAACCCCGTGTCTGTGCCCTCAGGGCCCCTCTCCCAGGACCACATGGCAGCGGGGGAGCCCCAACATGAAGCTCATGTTTTTTTGTTATCACATTTTAAACTAGAAAACCACAGAGACAATATTAATGATTGCTTTATTTTTGAGAATAACCACCCATAGATATGCCCACAGTCAAGGAACCCAAGTTCATTTTTCTGCTCCATTGCAGACTGTGCAAGAATTTTGAAAACCACTTAACCCCCATATCTCATATCCCCTTCAGTGAATGGGAATCATAGAATCTCACCATATGAAAGGGGTTTTTTTAAGACTAAAATCTTTAAAAAAGCAAGTTGTTCATGTGTTACAGGAAAGGGGACCAAGTAAATAAAATGGAGATATTACTCTGTAATCACAGATGTGCTGTCCTCCTGTGGTGCTTCTGACATGCACACCAACACTGCAGGATGCAGGCAGTGCCTGGACCATCATTAAATGATTAAATTCTTGTCTGTTGTAATGCATTTTGCCCCTTGTGTAGCTTATTAACTTTGCTGTCACCATCATTCAACAAGCAGATACATCAGTTGATAGAAAAAATGCCAACGTGAGGATAGCAAGTTCATAGGTTAAAAAAGTCATCTTTATAAATAGACTTGGTACAAGTCATAGGAGTCTGCAAAATGGGCCTGGGAAAATTAGCTGCTGACCTAAAAACACTTCCTGTTGGCTGTCTGGGAATCCATTTCACACAGTTAAAAGTGACAAGAATTAAAGCAGCTAAAGAAGCAGGACTTTATGGTGAAATAAAGAATAAAGTGTCCTAGCAAACATGAAAATAAAACCAAATGCAACTAATAAAAATACAACTAAACTATTGTGCAAGTATTCTAAACAATCAAAAGGCAAAATTAGCCATACTTTTTAAACTCCTAAAGAGAAAATTATTATATATTTTCAGTGTCCTGCAGTCCTTCTGGCAGCTCTAGAATTTCAGCAGCTGACCAGCCATGGTCATGCCAACTGCCATGGTCATGCCAACCAGCCAACTGCCCCATGACCTGCAGTTGCTTCTGGCAATGTGTGGTTTAAGGGAACTCAGTACAGCCATTTCTGTAGGAAACTGCTGACTAACACTGGGAAGAATCTAGACAATTTGACTTATACGTTAAATTAAAGAAAATATAATTTAATGAAGACATTTTTATCTTGAGCAAGGAACAAGCTTGCTGGTTTTCATTCAAAGTTAATGCTACCCTTCACTGCTGGAACTCTTCAGCTAACACTTTACCCAAGTGTCCTCTGCTGTCACTCAAAAAATGCCCCTTAGGGAGTGCTTCAGGGAATAAAATGCATGCATTAAAACAGGTATTTTCTTAGGTCCAGCTCACTGCATCACCAGGTTTACTGCAGCATACTTCTGTTGTGCTCATGCATGTGACACTTTTATAACACCGATTAGTTCAGTGATGAGTGTCCCTTTACTTTAAAGCTACTTAACTAGAAATGATTTAGAGACCCAGATTTTTACATTCCAGGAACTTTGAACTGTCACATAATTTGGCAGTTAAGGTCTAAAGAATAACATAAAAGTATTTAACAAGATATGATGATAAATTGTAGCCCTCCTAGATAAGCCTGGCTCCAAACAGAAAAGACAGACCTCCTCAAATTCATTTTGAAAATCATGAAAATATCTTGTATAACAAACGACAGAATATCTGTCTATAAGCATATGCCCATTTTCTTCAAATTTTATAGTAAAATTTCTAAATGACCTTTCCAATAAATGGCAAAAATGCAACAAAAAATACTTTTTCGTTTCTGTAATCTCTGAGTTAAAATAATTTCTAATACTGGGTGAGTTACATGAATTATAAAATTTGGTACAAGATTACAAAGCAAACTTCCTTCTTTGGAGTGCTTAGGCAATTCAGGTCAGATGTTTGCAGCTGCCCCTTAAAGACTGAAGACCAGTGAAATCCAATCTTCGGACTCTAATTATGTATTCAAGCTTACGAAGTCTATAACCTGAACCTTAATTGCTTTTGTCCAAAAGAAAGTTGACAAAGATACAACTCACTGTTTAATATGGTGGTTTATCCATAAGGATAATACAGTATTTTGTCTGAGTCTGTTAACTGGTTTCATAATTTTCCCAGTTGTTCAGACTGAGTTATCTTAAGACTTCACAGCTGGTGTGGAATTGCCTACATAGCTAAAATATGTGTCTTGGTAATGGCTAATATTTCTAATCAAATATGTGTTGGCAAAGTATTTAGGTTGAGGATAAATCAGGCTGCTGGCCACAATGTAGCAAACAAAAGGAGAAAAAATTATACGTTATGTAATGCAAAATAAATTTTCTATCACTCATCTAGAGCATTAGGACTCACAGACTCTTTGAGTTTGATCTATACCCTTAATCATGCACAATCCCATTGATACGAGTTTTAAAAAGTGCCAAAAACAAAACAAAAAACTTAAACCAGCTTTGCAGACCAAAACTTCCCAGAAGAACCACTTGAAGAAGCAGAAATACAACCACTGAGTTAACTGCCTCACTGCAAGTGCTCACTCTTCAAGATACCCTGCTTATACTTAATGTACAATTTTGCAGATGCCATCACAGTAGTAAATGTATCAGGGGCCCCTGCAGAATAGAGCATCAGTAAAAACTGCATGGTAGGATCAGTCTCAAAGATTGAGTCAAATTGCTCTGGCCTAATGACTGCAACACTTGAATGAATATACGAGGATCTTTTCAGAAGGGAGTTTTGCCACTCTGAGCTTTGGAGGTAAAGGCCTCCTTTCCACTGAAAGTAAACAAGATCCAACAGCCTAATTTTCACTTGCACCACAGAAAATCTCAGTTTACACAGAACTTCTTCTAGATCCTACTAATGGTACACAAAGTATTTCAAAATGGCCAACACTGAAAGATACAAAACTGTCCCTCTTTCTGGGACCAGTACATAACCAGAGGAAGGAAAATCCTTGTGTGCAATTCCTTCTGGATGCATGTGAGTTGGGAACTTTTGCTGCCCCCGATGATAGTTTCCCAACTTTTACATTCATCTCCTCAAAACCACAAGATATACTATCTGGCACTCACTGTGAATCATGTGTTCACTGTTACAAAACCAGCTGTCCTGATCTCCCACATGCAGGATAATGTCTGTTTCCCCCTGCCCACATTATTATTTGTATGGCCATAGAGGAAGCTCTATCAGCCTGTTCTGCTTGAAGCTAAATTGGGCAAAGTTTTCAGCTAGTCTCTAACCCAGCTAACCATGTAATTGTGCTAACATTATTACTGGCTCAGGAGAAGCAGTGGAAATATGTGACTGGGGAAAGATAGGACTGTTTTTCTGGGTCATGGTCTCACTCAAGAAGCTTAAGTGACTGAGACAGCAGCCTAAATTTTCGAATCATGTCCAAGAGAAAACATATTCTCATGAATCCTCTCTGTAACTACTCTTACGTTGCCAGTGGCTTTTGCTTGACATTTCAATGTTTCTTCTAAGGTGCTGAAATAAAAGCAGGAGAGGATTTTTAATCATGTGAATTTGACTAGTGCCAGACGACTGTAGCTTCAGCAGTTTATTTTAAATCTTCCACTGTGCTGTTCTCTTTGTTGTGGTTATAGCATTTGCTTCCACTTCAAGAACCTGGAACATCAGACAGCATTGGTAAGCACAGACCAAGAATCAGAAATATATAACACAGATGCTCAAACAAGCACTGGCTTTTTACTAATCTGTTACATTTACCTATCATGCTGGAAATAATAATTTTGAATTATCTCATTTCACAAGTACAGTTGCTGGATCTCTGCTGATGCAATACTTGAAACATATTTTTAAGTAAAAGATGGGAAGTTTTCTACTGTGCCAAAGGGAAGTTACAATTGTAATGTTCTGTCAAAGGAGAAGTTATATATTTTTTGACAAAAATTTTCATGGAAATGAGAGGCTATATAACCAAGTGAAAACTAATCTCTTTCAATGCCACTTCACTTCTCAAAAAGAAAACACTAACAGCTATTGCACAATCACTCACCCACTCCAACTTACTATTAGTTAGACGTGTGGAAACTGCAAGCTATGTGATTCTACTTCCAAAGTTGTGATGTCATGCTGGTCTTGACTTCTAGCAACCTACTTGAGCATAAGAGGAGCTGATACAATAGAGAAGATTGAGAAGGATTTTATCTGCCTGTTACCTTCACAAAACCAACAAAAATATGTTACATCAGGATATAACCAGTTACAATAAATTTGAAGTGATTTACCCTTTGAGGAAGGGCCTAAAAACGCAAGGCTTTCTCAGTTCTTCCTAACACCTCTGAGATTATACAGTATTATTTTTATGTGAAACATTGGCATGAGAGTCCTAGAAAACTAATTTTCACACACTTGTAGAACAAGCGTAGGCTGGAAGAATTAAATCTTAGCTTCCTTGCAGCTGTTTCAAAGTTTACTGAATTCCACTGTAAATAAGAGAAAAATTATTCCTTCAGTTCTTGAAGTCTAGGTGAAGAGTGGGCAGTTTTAGTTCTGAGCACTTTTGAGATAAAGATACTTGTGTATTGTTCCACGTATCTCACAAATACTTTTATTTACAGAAATACTTTTTTTACCTGTTACTGTACACATCTAGGACTTCCCCTGGAAATATTTTATGGGCAGAGATCAAGGTTTTTCAGATTTTGTCAATCATTTCAAGACCCTGATATGTTGATATTGGACTAATGCATTGTCCATGTCATCTGCCTGTCATCTCTACCTACACTGATTTTTCACATTTCCTGAAAAGTTTACAACATTGTATATTCACAGCTGTGTATACCAAGTATTCTTGCTTTTTCTTGTCCCTGAAATATGAGAAATCCTACTTTCTTTTCTCTGTCAAAGCACTCCAGGGGTTATTTTCATTTCCAAAGGAGGGACACAGGCCCTTTTTAATACCTTTATTTTATACATCTTAGCATCATTTACATCTTTGAAGCTTCCCTCACCCACAGTACAAACAGTGATGAGTAGTGGCTGTCTTGGTTATTGTACCCCATATACTCAAGAAAAAATTGTCCATCTACAAGTAACTTTGGAATATCTATAAATGTAACTTAATAAAGAAACAATTCCTACCTCCACTGTCAATTTTCTGCTGCAGAACTTGGAATCTGCATAAGGCACAGGTTTGCCAACAGCCCTGGGACAGAAATCCCAGCTCAGGCATATCCCAATCCTTGTGTACGCACAGGAGTCCACCACCTCCATCCTGTTTTAGGGCAGCTCTCTGGGGAATACACATTTAAAGTGAACCTTGCCCCATTTCTGTACTTAGCTAACAAGTCTGTCATGGTTCAAGCCCAGCCAGCAGCTCAGATCCATGCAGCCTCACTCTTCTCATGTTGGGATACAGGAGAAATTGGAATAGTAAACGTGAAAAAACTCATGTGTTGAGATAAATACAGCTTAACAGGTAAAGCAAAAGCCGTGTATGCAAGCAAAGCAAAACAAGGAATTCATTCACCACTTCCATGGGGAGGCAGTTGTTCAGCCATCCCCAGGACAGCAGGGCTCCATCACATGTGTCAGTGACTTGGAAAGACAAACACCATTGCTCTGAACATCCACTCCTTCCTTCTTCCCCCAGACTTATATGCAGAGAATGACACCATGTGGAGTCATTGCATCAGCATGTGGATATGCCTTCAGTCAGCTGGGGTCAGCTTCTTGTGCCACCCCAGCCTCCTCACAAGAAGCAGAAAAGTCCTCGATGCTGTATCAGCACTGCTCAGCAATAGCTGAAGCGTCTCTGTGTCATCAGCACTGCTCTCAGCACAGGTTTTAAGCACAGCCACATACCAGTTACTATGAAGAAAATTAACTACCCCAGCCAAAACCAGCACAAAATCAAAGAAAGCAAGATTAAGTCACTCCTACAAAATAAAAATGCATTTTTTACAAATGACAAATAGAATGCAAACCCTCAGACTCCAGTGATACAAGACCTTATCTGACTGTAGAACAAGTGGATTTAAACACTAGGCCTGAATAAACCCAAAACCCAGCTCTCTAACAAGGCCTGAAACAGAGAAATGTTGCACAACTGGGATTAACATTTTTCACATTGGATCCATATACAAGATGTGGGACAAATGCTGTTTTCAGCTCAAACATCTGCACATAAAGCTGTGCTATCTTCACTAACCACCCAACTCAGCAGAACTCCCATGCAATTTACAGAATTTCCTTTGGAAGACTATCATCCCCAAGCATTGGACAGGAAGCTTATGCAACAGACTGAAGTATCAGGATTTCACTACTGGTGAAATAAGGTCTATTTAGACCTTATTCCTTATCCTTATTCCTTTTTGGCTATAGTGGGAATAGGAATTGGCTTACAAGTTCACAGATTTGAGATTCTGAAGCCACAGAAGTAAACACCACAATGAGAGAGGCATTATGCCATTAACTAAGCATTATCAAACACACATTTGCTCCAGGCATTTAATGTATGTAGCACAGAGAAGTGCACATGAGATATTCTGTTCTGCTCGTTGTCTTATTTTGAAATGCATTTTAATTGCTTAGTCCTGTTCCTTCATCACATATCCATGGGGAGTATAGGAACTACCATATCAGAGCAGGCACTCTAACCATCTTCTCTTCTTGTGTTACGGACATCACAGATATAAGTTAAATGGCATTTGTGGTATCAGAACAGTTTCCAACAAAAGATAACCCTGCTCACCTCATTTTATACTTTCCAGAGTTGATTTTATGAAAAGCCAGAAACAGATGGAATCTTCATCACACCCACTGGTCTTTTCAGATCAGAAGAGACCAATGGAAGATATCACAGGGGACTTTAATGTTCTTCTAATCTTTCTGGGGTTTCACACTCCTGAGCTGTCAAGAAAGAAGCTTTCACTGATGTTTTATGTTTGATTTGAGTTTAGGGGGTTTTTTCCTAAAAGAAAAGAGATTAAACATTATTCCATTGCAAACCAAGTATTTTTACCAGCCATAGCAGAAGGCAAGTGCCTTAATCACTAACCAATTTCCTTTATATAATAAAGGGAAAAACACTGCTGAAAAAAGTATTGAGGTGCTGATGGGTTGCCAGAAGAGACTACCTCAGGGTCTGTGGGAGTTCCTGAGAAAGGAATACATGTCTCCATCTCTTTTTGGGAAAATAAGGATCTCAGTTTTGCAACTCTTTATACCATTGTTATTTTCACCATTGATCTGAGTGTCTTGAAGTCTATAGTTACTGCACGGATGTGTTGGAACCCTGTTGTGGTGGCCGGTGAACATACATTAAAGGAACAGAGAGTTTTCAGTCAGACAAGTCCCTAGTATCACAAGAACCACTTTATGTTAGGGTGACCAGAAAGGCTTCTCCCAGGATGTATAGTTCTGTTAATCTATCCCAGTTTGGATTCCCTGGTTGGCTGTTGGTCTCTACCCCCTCGTCACTCCCCCAGAGTTCCCCATTGGTCCCTGTTCCCCAGTCCCGCCTTTTCCCCGCCCCCGGGTAAAACTCTGAATTTCAGGATCATGTTGGTATTTGCCTCTGCAACCTTCGACAGTGTAGCAGCAACAAACTGCAACCTTTGACAGTGTAGCAGCAATAAATGCTCCTGCCGGAACGCACGCAAATACCCTTCTCGACTCTTTGCTACCAGCTGTAATACTGAACCCACCCGTGCTTCTGTGGGTGTACGCGGGACCCCACAGAGCCAGGCGCCCAATATGGGGCCTCAGACCATCCCCGACAGTGTCTCCAGTAGTTCCTGGATTTAAGTCGCATTTGAGCAGCCATAGCCCCAAAGAAACCTCTGAGTTCTATCAGGGGCTTGGCGGGGGAGACCAAGAACCTTCTGGGGAAAGAGAAGACTGGTCTAAAGTCAGTGGACCATCCTCGAGACTTTTATTTGACCCTCTAGGGTAATATGGGTTACTTTTGTATCCTTTTTTTGTTAATTGCCTTTTATCTCAAGGGTTGAGGAGAGAGGAAGATGGGGGCAGAGTTTTCTCATCTCCTGCGAGGAGTTTTTCTCCCAGTTCTAAGAGTCCTTGTTCGGGAAAATTTTCGTTATACCAGGGAAGGTTTAAAACATTTTGTTCAGTGGTTATTTAAGCAGTGGTTAGTTGAGTATTTAAAGCGCTTTGTGCGATGGTTGTTCATGTTGGGAAAAAGTTACCTGCTTTACAAGCTAGCAAAAGCTGTTGATAGTCTTGTGAAATGGTTGGGAAATGTTAACCCCAGTTTTAAAAACCCTTTACCACTTCCCTCTCCCTGCATCCCTGTTCCCTCTTCCCTGCTTCAAGAGAAACCGGGAGATGGATTCTGCCAGAGTGCACAGGTTTGCTACCGTCTGCCTGCCTCCTCCTGATTTCTTTTGTTCCCTGCCCGGGGTGGCAATGGCCAGGCTACCCCGAGTTCCTCCCCAAACCTCTTCCCCGTACCCATTTCCCCGGTTTTCTCTACTTTAAATTTGCTCCAAGATCGTGGTGGCAGCAGAATCGCTCCTGCAATCGCAGCTGCTCCCTTTATTT